>NC_081569.1:115760755-115928803 GCF_022355385.1 Mustela nigripes
CATTTCAGTGAGGGGAGTGTTAAAGTCCCCTACTATTATTGTATTACTGTCTATGTGTTTCTTTGATTTTGTTATTATTTGGTTTATAGAGTTGGCTGCTCCCATGTTCAGGGCATAGATATTTAAAGTTGTTAGATTTTCTTGTTGGACAGACCCTTTGAGTATGATATAGTGCCCTCCCTTATCTCTTATTATAGTCTTCAGCTTAAAATCTAATTGATCTGATATAAGGATTGCCACCCCAGCTTTCTTTTGATGTCCATTAGCATGGTAAATTGTTTTCCACCCCCTCACTTTAAATCTGGAGGTGTCTTTAGGTCTAAAATGAGTTTCTTGTAGGCAGCATATTGATGGTTTTTTTTTTTTAATCCCTTCTGATACCCCATGTCTTTTGATTGGGGCATTTAGCCCATTTACATTCAGGGTAACTATAGAAAGATATGAATTTAGTGTCATTGTATTGCCTGTAAGGTGACTGTTACTGTATATTGTCTCTGTTCCTTTCTGATCTACTACTTTTAGGGTCTCTCTTTGATTAGAAGACCCCTTTTAATATTTCCTATAGAGCTGGTTTGGTGTTTGCAAATTCCTTCAGTTTCTATTTGTCCTGGAAGCTTTTTATCTTTCCTTCTATTTTCAATGATAGCCTAGCTGGATATAGTATTCTCTGCTTCATGTTTTTCTCATTTAGTCCTCTGAATATACCATGCCAGTTCTTTCTGGCCTGCCAAGTCTCTGTGGATAAGTCTACTGCCCATCTAATATTTTTGCCATTGTATGTTACAGACTTCTTGTCCCAGGATGCTTTCAGGATTTTCTCTTTGTCGCTAAGACTTGTAAATTTTACTATTAGGTGATGAGGTGTGGACCTATTCTTATTGATTTTGAGGGGGGTTCTCTATACTTCCTGGATTTTGTTGTTTGTTCCCTTTGCCATATTAGGGAAATTCTCTACAATTCTCTCCAGTATACCTTCTGCTCCCCTCTCTCTTTTTCTGGAATCCCAATTATCCTAATGTTGTTTCATCTCATGGGTCACTTATCTCTCGAATTCTCCCCTTCTGGTCCAGTAGTTGTCTCTCTTTTGCTCAGCTTCTTTATTCTCTATCATTTGGTTTTCTATATCACTAATTCTCTCTTCTGCCTCATTTATCCTAGCAGTAAGAGCCTCCATTTTTTATTACACCTCATTAATAGCTTTTTTTATTTCAACTTTGTTAGATTTTAGTTCTTTTATTTCTCCAGAAAGGGCTTTTATTTCTCTGGAAGATATTTAATATCTTTCGTGCCTTTTATAGCCTCCTAGCTTGGCTAGGACCTTGAGAATCATCATTCTGAACTCTAGATCTGACATATTACCAATGTCCATATTGATTAGATCCCTAGCCTTTGGTACTGCCTCTTGTTCTTTTTTTTTTTTTTTTTTTTTTTTTTTTTTTGTGGTGAGTTTTTCCACCTTGTCATTTTGTCTAGATAAGAATATATGAAGGAGCAAATAAAATACCAAAAGGGTGGAAAAGACCCTAGGAAAATGTGCTTTAACCAAATTAGAAGAGACCCCAAATCATGGGGGGAAGAAAGGGGGTAAAAAGAAGTTCAGGAAAAAAAGTTTAAAAAGAAAAGAAATAAAGAAAAAATATAAAAAAGAAAATATATTACATATTAGACAGGTGACTAGAACAGGGTCACCCACTTAATTTTGGGAGTGTCTTGGTCTCTTAAAAGAAACTACCTCCCCAAATTTTAAAGAATGAAAAACATATATAAGGGTAAACCCAATGAAGGGATGGAATATGACTATAAAGATAAAAAAAAAGATTTTTTCTTTAAATTTCTGAAAAAAGAGTTGATAAGTTGGTTGGGAGAATAAAGAAAAAGAAAGTGGAGAGAATTAGCTCAGGCTGGAGACTAGAACAAGCCTGGTGCTAGATTTATGGTATCTTTTGATCTATTAGAAGAACTTGTACCCCAAATTTTTAGAAGAAAAAGCCCTATGTGTATACAAAAAATAAAGTTGGATACAATGAAGGATAAAATATGAGTACAATAATGAATGTTCAAAAAAGAATTTTTAATGAAAGGTATTGTTAAGATAAACTAGTTAAAAAACGTTAAAAGAGGAAAGGGTAAAGGTTAAAAAAATTAGCAGAAGAAAAAAATAAAATTTAAAAAATTAATTAACTTTGCAAAACTAAAGAATCATGGGGAGAAAAGCCACGCATTCCATGCTTTGCTTCTCCTCCTCTAGAATTCTTCTGTTCTCTTTGGTAAGTGAACTTGGTCTTGGCTGGATTTCTTGTTGATCTTCTGGGGGAGGGGCCTGTTGTAGTGGTTCTCAAGTGTCTTTGCTGGAGGCGGAATTGCAACGCCCTTACCAGGGGCCGGGCTGAGTAATCCACTTGGGTTCACTTTCCAGAGCTTTTGTTCCCTGAATGCTTTCCGTAGAGTTCTGGAAGATGGGAATGAAAATGGCAGCCTCTCTATCTCCAACCCGGAGGAGCCAAGAGCTGGGGGCCCCACTCCTCAGTGCGCCCTCAGAGAAAAGCAGAGCGCTCAATCATTCCCATCTCCCTGGCCTTTGGCTGTGCTCCGAGCAGCCTGTGAACAAGCATCTCTGTCTCTGGCACACAGCTCTGCCTGGAGTCTCCGAACCCCGCAGATCCCTGAGCTCTTCCAGGGGGTTCTCCCCGGATCTTGTGGGGACCCCACTCATGGAGCAGTGGCCTGTGCCATGGATTACGGTTCAAGGTAACCCCGAGTTGAGAGCTCACTCCTTGGCTCTGTCTCTGTAGCCGGCTTCCCCGCTCTAATACCTGTGAGCTCTGCGACACTCAGACACCCCTGATCCTTCTATGACCCCATGGGATCTGAGGCCATGCTGTCCCCGTGTGGGCTTCACCCCGGTTTAGCCTCTGGAGAGATGTCCCTCAGTGGAGCAGACTTTTAAAAGTCCTGATTTTGTGCTCCGTTGCTCTGCTGCTTGCTGGGAGCCAGCCCCTCCCCCCATGGTCTATCTTCCCATCCCTTTGGATACACTTCTATGCCGGTCCTACCTTTCAGAATGTGGTCAATTTTCTGTTTCTAGAATTGTTGCTCTTCTTCTCTTCAATCTCCTGTTGGATTTATAGGTGTTCAGAATGAATCTCTAATTATTTCTTTGTAGATGAGCTATCTTTCTCTCTCTCTCTCTCTTTTTTTTTAACCTATTTTTAAGTTCTTTTTAAGAACTGGAGATAAATTGATTTAGAAGGTCTAGAAATTACTAGAGATATATTTCCCCAGTAAATTTCCTAATAGTCCTGTTGTAGTCTGAATATTGACTCCAGGAGCCCAGGGGTCCTCCCCCATCTATAAAATTCACTCAGTTTAGAGTGCTTGGGAGACTTAGTTGGTTAAGCGTCCAAGTCCTGGTTTCAACTCAGGTCCTGATGTCAGTGGTCTGTCTCAGGGTCTTCTTATATACCACCACCATCCCTTATAGCTCCTGACTCTCCATCAAGCCTCTTCCCTCTCTGAGAGTCTGGATTTGAAATCAGTAGGAAAAAATTATTATGGAAACAGCCTCAGTGCCTATTGACTGATGAATGAATAAAGATGTGGGGCATATACATATAGTACACACACACACCCCACAATGAGATATTACTCAGCCATAAAAAAGAATGAAATCTCGCCATTTGCAATGACATGGATGGAGCTAGAGAGTATTGTGCTAACCGAAATAAATTAGAGAAAGAAATACCATATGATTTCACTCATATGTGGCATTTAAGAAATAAAGCTAGCAAAGTGGAAAAAAAGAGAAGCAAAGGAAGAATTGGACTCTTTTTTTACAAAAATATTTTTAAATTTATTTGAGAGAGAGAGCAGTGGGAGGGGCAGAGGGAGAGGGACAGACTCTTCAGCAGAGATTCAGTGGGCAGAGCAAGGAGCCCACCATGGGGCTCAATTCCATGACCCTGAGTTCATGATCTGAGCTGAAAGAGTCAGATCCTTAACCAACTGAGTCACCCAGGTGCCCCAAGAAGTGGACTCTTAAGTCTAGAGAACAGACTAATGGTTATCGGATGGGAAGTGGGTGGGGGAATGGGTGAAATAGGAGATAGGGATTAAGGCGTGCACTGGCTGTGATGAGCACCAGATGTTGTACAGCAGTGTGGAATCACTATTTGTAACCTGAAACTAATATTACACTGTATCTTTACCAGCTGAATTTAAATAAAATATAATAATAATAAATAATTATTAAAAAACAATAAAATAAAATCAGTAGGTGAGGGTGTAATGAACTGAGAGAAACAGAGCCCATCCAAACTGAATGATGGTAACAAGTCAGCAACTGTAGAATCCAAAAACCACAACCTGCAGAAAGCTAATGGGTGTATCATGCCTAGTAAAGAAGCCCTAGAAGCATTCCTATTATAACCAGGAGTGAGATAAGGACCAATCCATTATCGTTATCTTTGTTCTGGAGGTATGTGCCATGGCAATTAGACTGAAGTAGAAATAAACGGTAAACAATAAACATTTCAAAGGAGATTAATCATAGGAAACAAACTGAGGGTTGCTGGAGGAGAAGGGGGTGGGGACATGGGGTAACTGGGTGATGGGCATTAAGGAGGGCACGTGATGGAATAAGTATTGTGTGTTATAAAGGACGGATGAATCCCTCAACTCTACCTTTGAAATGAATACTACATTATATGTTAATCAATTGAATTTAAGTAATAAATATACGAAAAAGCAAATGAAGGAGATTAAACCAATATTTGTAGACCCCAGGAATCAACTAAAAGGCCAAGTGGTGGGATAATTCAGAAAAGATTCTGAAAGACAAAAAGCACAGAAATAGAACTTTATATATTCAAACAAGAAACAGAAGCAGCAACGGAAGAAATGATACCGTTGCAGAGGGTTGGAAAAGATAGAAAGAAGTTGACTTAGCACGAAATATGAAGAATCCACGTGAAGAAAATCATAAAATGCCATGGAGAGAACAAAAAAGAGACTTAAACGTAAAGGCATTGCCACATTCAGATCAGAAATTTTAACATCTGCATAATGTCAACTCTCCTTTGGTTGATCTGACTGCAACAGGGTTTTGTTGTTGTTGTTGTTGTTGTTGTTGTTTAGGATTTTATTTACTTATTTGACAGAGATCACAAGCAGGCAGAGAGGCAGGCAGAGAGAGAGGAAGGGAAGCAGGCTCCCCGCCAAGCAGAGAGCCTGACTCGGGACTCGATCCCAGGACCCTGAGATCATGCCCTGAGCTGAAGGCAGAGGATCAACCCACTGAGCCACCCAGGTGCCCCAACACGGTGTTTTTGTTTTTGTTTTTTGTTTGGGATGAACTGATTCTAGAAATCATGTGGACAAAGAAGGAATAATTACCAGAAGAATTCTGAAAAGAGATTAATGAAAGAGTACTAACTGTACAAAAAATAAGAATGTGTTCTGCAGTAATAATAATGAACTACTGGAACATGAGTGAATCAACAATTCAGAGGAGCAGACTAGAGAACCCAGACACAGACCCAAATATACACAACAATTAAATAAAAGTCTTTTTTTTCAAGACAGTGGAGAAAAAAGGGATTATTCAGTAAATAGTGTTGGGACAACTGAGTAGCCATCTGCAAAAGAAAGTTGGATCCCTACTGCAGAGATCATACCAAGATGATTTCCAGATGAATCAAAAAGTCACATTAAGAAAAAAATGAAGCCATGAATTACCAGAAGATCAACAAGAAAATCCACTTACTTAACAACAAGAAAAAAAAAAATCATGTCTCCATAAAAAGAAATCAAAAGACAATGGATAGATGGCGGAATTTTTAATAATTTAACCTCACAAAGGGCTGATTCCCTTAACATATAAAAATGATTTTAACTCAGTAAGAAAAACAGACTCAATTGTCCAGGAAAAAAATGGGCAAAACCTATGACAGTTTAGAAAAAAGGGAAGAATGCAATATGAGACGTGCAAATGCAATGACAATGTGATCTTTTCCGCAACATGATAGCACTTAGTTGGCGACTAGTACTCAGGCTGGGCTCCAGTGTGCATTTCCACAGCAGCTGTGATGGCCTGCTGGATAGTAGTAAAATTCTAAGAGTACGTTTCCTTTAACTGAACAGTTGCACTCTCAGAAATGTATTTTCCGCTATCCTTACATATGTGAAATGATATGAAATGACACATGGACAGGAAGATTCTTTGTAATAGAAAAAGATTGGAAATGACCGAACTATCAACAGTGGCTGGTTTTATAAAGTATGTGGACCCAAGTGACGAAACAAAAAGCAGCCACTACAAAAGAATAGGACAGCTCCAAGATGGATCGTCAGGCTTAAAAATAGAAGGCATAACAGGGTGTCTAGGAAACCACTTTAAGTAAGGGAAAGGGAATGGGTCTATACACACACACTCATATACTGTGTCAGATAAATAGCATGATTATCCCCATTTTTCAGATAAGGAAACTGAGGGATCCAGAGGCTAAGTAACTTTTAAAAGTAACACAGTTATAAAACAAATGAGAAAAACCGTTACACAGATTAACAGTGACCACAAGCATAAGAATGAGAGGAAATGTAACCACAGGGGTCCTGGTCTTTACCAATACATGTTGTCTGCAGTGGGGAGGAGAATGTATATTTTTTGAAAGCTGCCCAAATGCTCACTTTCTTTTATTTGGAGAGCCACGAGCATGCGGTGGCAAGGTAGTACTGAAACACTGATGATGAAAGACCACAGTTGCAGGCTGTCTCATCATAACCCCCTTCTCCAGGGGCATCATCTTTTAACAGTGTCTGTGTTCTTCCAATGATTATCCCCTCCAGCTCCATAATCTTCCAAAATAGGCTAATTTCTCTGTTTCTTTATTTGCCACACTATGCTTTGTCAGTAAGTTGAGTTTAAATGGTGGAAACCAAGAAATGGCATTTACATTATTATGACTGCTATCAGAGTTCAACCAGAGAAACCAAATGAGCAGGAAATTGTATCTATCCGACTGTCAGGCTGTTAGATATCTACTGCTCTGTCTGCATATGTCTGTGTAAATAGGCATATATACCTATGTGTCCGTGCACACACATTCGTTCGATTGCCATTTATTATGAAAGATAAGAATAGTGTGCCTTTAATATCTGCAAGCTTTCTACCTTCTTAGTCATACTTTATACTTCATGGGGTTCCTTTCTTTCTTTTTTTTTTTCCCCCCCCAATCTGGAGACCTCTGTGATCCTTTTCCAGTCTGGACTACTCACCCTCCTGGCTTTCTGCCCACTTGTCATCCCAGGACTCACCTTTCACCATTCTTCTGGACTGATTCCATGCTTTCTGGATCCATGTCTTTTGTTTTCCTCAAGTATGTCCTCAAACAACTTCTAAGAATGAGGCAGGGGTATAAATCTCTGAGTCCTGGCTGTGTCAGTTATATACTGAAGTAGATAGACTCACCCCTTACCCAAAATGGAATTTATTGGAAGGATAAGAGGGTGCTCATAGACTCAAGGAGCCTCGGGCTTAAGAAAAAGAAGAGTATCAGGTAGGTCAAGGGAAGGTAACGCAAAAAGTGCTCCTCTAGCTTGCTTGTTTGCTTGGGAATAGACTTTCACTATTGTCAGTCTTCTTGTGCTGCACTGATTTCCAGTCCAAGAAAGGAGCACCTGCTTCTTTTGTTTTATTGCGTTTTATTTTCTGGTGTGGGTCACATACTTGCCTCCTGGCTATGGAAAGGCAGGGAATCTGGATTAGTGGTCCCATTAGACTATACAGAGTCCATGAGTGCCCAAAAGTATCAAATTATTATTAGCAAAGACTGGTGGGATTGCCGTTGAGTAAAATGTGACATGTTCATTATACTCCGCTTGAGTAAAAATGTCTTCATTCTGTTCTGATACTTCTTTGTGTGATGGATTATAGAATTTTAGGTTGAAAAATCATTTCTTTTTCCTGTAGGACCTTGAAGGCATTTCTCTGTCTCTTCCATCATCCAGTACTGGTTATAGGACTTATGCCAGCCCTTGTAGTGGGAATGTCTCTCAAAGGTTTTTGTTTTTGGTTGTTGTCTTTTTTAATTTAATTTTTTCCAGTGTTCCAAAATCCATTGTTTATGCACCACACCAGTGCTCCATGCAATGCATGCCCTCCATAATAGCCACCACCAGGCTTATCTAACCCCCTAACCCCCTCCCCTCCCAAACCCTCAGTTTGTTTCTCAGAGTCCACAGTCTCTCATGGTTCATCTCCCCCTCTGATTTCCCCCAACTCACTTTGTTGGGTCCCCCAATAATGGGTCCATGATTAAAGGAGCGAGGCTGATGCAAAGCAAAGGTCAAGCAAAGCTTTATTTCATGCCAAGCATCAAGAATTAAACCGAATGTTCAGGGCCCACCTCTTACAAGAAAGGACAGCCCCTCTCTGTTTCACAGACTAACCTTTATAGAGCAAAGGCCATGTGGCTGGGCCTGGCCACACACAGGTGGCCAACGAAATTGTAACACACAGAGAAAGCTGTACAATCATGCTAGGTGACCAATTGAATTACAATTTACCCTAGTAGACATTTGAACCAGCCTATCACCTTGGTTAGAATTGGCGCCCAAAAGGTGTCCAAAGGGCGGGGCCCATACTCCTTGGTAGCTAGGAGACAGTATGCACCCCCACTGATTGAATATCTCCACCTGGCCAGACCCACCCTTGTATTTGGACTTTGTTACCTGGGACTGGTTTCCCGGACTTGTTTTTAAGTAAGTTCCCCTGCTGGGGGTGGGGTGGGGGAGAGTGCAGAGTCAATTTAAGTTTTACAACAAAATGGCAGCTCAACCGGGGTGGGGCCACTCTGGCTGAATAGGCCCTTACAAATTCTCCTCTCCATCTCCCAATGTCTTCCAGTTTTTGTTTTTTAATAAACACTCCAGTGGCTGATAAAAATCCAGCTGCCTCCAAAGATACTTTCTTGGGACCATCTTGTTGAATCATCCAATTGTTAGGTGACTTCTTCTAAGGAAGCCTAGACAGTTGTTGGTGTTAGAGGATGCTGTGATCATTGGACAAGTTCCTGATTTGAATTTTAACCAAACCCTACTTCCCTTTGATGGGGTACAATAATAGTACAGAAGTCAATGGGAGATCAGCATGCACTCCGGTTCCAGATTCTTTTCTGATAAAGATAAATTCATGTACTCCACAGCTTCTTCCTCCACTTTCAGTCTCCCTGATGTGCTCATCATGGACTGCCCCATCTGGATGGCAGGTGGCCAAGGACACCCGGATCCGCAGCAAGAGGCAGCTGGCAGTGAGCCTGGAAGGGAGCCACTGGCAGGGAGGGCTAGGGCAGGGAGGAGGGAGAAGGAGCTGCTCTCCAGACGTTTTTAAGCATCTTTATCCTTGTTCTGAAATTTCATCACGTGTGCCAGATATGAGCCTGTTTTGATTTTTCATGTTGATATTTCAGTCTGTATATTTGTGCCTTTCTTTTGCTTTGAAAGATGCTGAATTTTCTTTGCCCATTATCCATATGTATTACTTTTTTCCCAATGATTTTACCTTTTAAAATTTTTGGTTTTGTTCTCTTGATAGTTTTCCTTCCTCGTCTCTGTGACCCTTATTACATTTCTGAGATTATTTTGTCTTTTTTTTTTTTCCATTTCCTGAGTTTGGTCAACTCTCCTTTGACACCATCCAGGTTTTTTTCCCTCTGTTTCTATTTTGGGTTATTTCAAACCTATTACTCAAGGTGATTTTTGTTTTTACGTGCATATTCTTGTTTTAACATTTTAATTCTGGTTAGAGTGTTCTGTTACAGTTTTCTCTCCTTTCTACTTCTTGTTTGTTTGTTGCTTTTGGCAGGGAGAATATTTTCATCTGCTGAAATGTTTGAATTCCCATGTTCTGTCTTCTAAGAGCTTTGTATGATGTTGCCTGCCACTTTGTGTTCATTGTCAAACATCGTATTTTATCTGGACCAGCCTCAAGGAGGGGGTGTGAGTTGAGTGTCTAAGTAGATTTCGTTATCAAAAGCATCCTCTTTTGTTGTTTTAGTGATGTTCAGTTTTGAAGTAGGTGGAAATTTTGGGGGTAGGGTCAGTGTGTTTCCCAATTTTGTGGTTCTCTTTTATTTCTGTAAGACCATTAATTTCCCTTGCTTTGTTTTTTCTCTTCACCATCACACATCCAAGAGATTCCTCCACCTCCCAAGGCATCTAACCTATTCTTCACAATGCTGTTCTCCTAAAACTGCATGAAGACTTTCAAGCCAGTGCTCTAACCTACCAGTGCTCTAACCTGTGCTTAGTTTACCCCCTCTCTTTGGTGGGACTCTGTTAGTGACATTTTCTGTATTCTAACTGTGCAAACTCCTGCTGCTCTTTGTTCTTTTCCATGAAGTCTCTACCTGAATATTTCTGGTGTGGACTCAGTCCAGTTCTTCTGGTTTTAAAGATTTATTTATTTTAGAGAGAGACAGAGTGCACATAGCAGGTGAAAGTGTAGAGGGGGAGAGAGAGAGAGAGAGAATGTCAAGCAGACTGTGCCAAGAGCAGAACCTGCTGCTGGGCTTGATCTCATGACCCGGAGATCATGACCTGCGTCAAAATCAAGAGTTTGACATTTAATTGATTGAGCCACCCAGGTGCCCCAGTTCTTCTGGTTTTAGATGTTGCTTTTCCTACTTATATGCAAATTGAAATTGTTAGTAATCTCTATTTCTTATTTGCTCTAAGGTTGTTTTATTAATTCTCCATATTTCTGTGATTTGTGGGGGACAATATACGGGGAAATTCAGTTGTAAAAAATCCTCAAATATTTATATCAAATCCTTTGCGTTCATATTGACACTAAGAACAAACCTTAATGATTGCTTCTGTGAAGATGCTGGAAAATCAAGTCATTATTTTCAAACTGGTAAGTGAAGGAATGAGGCATTTAATTCACCTTTACTTAGGAATTGTACTTCTGAGTAACCAGATGGTTGTTGAAGGAAAATTTATTTTTGTAGACGTATTCCAGAAAATAAATTAAGAATAAATGATAAAATATCACCATCTTGTAACATTGAGATACTTTTTTGCCTACCCAATTATTATAGATTATATTTCATTCTAAGCTGCATTTTCTGGGAAAGCAGTTTGCCAACCTGTATCAGGAATTTTCAGTATATTCATATCTTAAGAAAACATTTTGAATGTAGGGCCAGATTTTTGTTTGAGACCATTTATTACCATATTATACATAACAGAAAAATATATAAAAAAGCAGAATGTCTTATGTTTAAATAAATTTTGTGTAGTTATTTTGGATACATAATCGTGAAAACTTCTGAGAGGATACTTGAATTACTTCTGAGAGAACAGTCAGCATAACAATGACTAAAAAGCTGCATACAGAAGGATCCTACATGAAGTTATAAATGTGTAGGGAACAGACTGAATAAATATGTCAAAATGTTAGCAGTGCTTCTGACTGTTGGTTTATTTATTTTTAATTGTTAATTAATTTATTTATTTGACAGAGATCACAAGTAGGCAGAGAGGCAGGCAGAAAGAGATGAGAAGCAGACTCCCCACTGAGTAGAGAGCCCGATGTGGGACTCGATCCCAGGACCCTGGGATCATGACCCGAGCCGAAGGCAGAGGCTTTAACCCACTCAGCCACCCAGGTGCCCTGACTGTTGGTTTATACGTAATTAATTTCCCTGTATTTGTTTGTATTTTTCCAATTTTGCATTATGAGCACTTTTATAGTCAGAAAAAAAATTTGCGAAGAAAAAAAATAGTGATCCTTCTTCTAACTAACACCTTCCCTGGTTCCCAAACCTCCTAACTAGATACGCGGTGCCTGACTTATGGTTTTTTTTTTTTTTTTAAAGATTTTTATTTATTTGACAGAGAGAGATCACAAGTAGGCAGAGAGGCAGGCAGAGAGAGGAGGAGGAGGCAGGCTCCCTGCTGAGCAGAGAGTCTGATGTGAGGCTTGATCCCAGGACCCCGGGACCATGACCTGAGCCAAAGGCAGAGGCTTTAACCACTGAGCCACCCAGGCACCCCCTGACTTGTGTTTTGGGGGAAGAACATCTATCATTGCGCTATGGGTAAATCACCTGCCTGGGAGTTCTCTTGGCACTCATTCACCTCAAAGTTAATTCATCAGTAAGTCTGACTGAAGCAGATGCTTATGTTCTAGGGAAGGAAAGCATTACTCAATGGGGGAGGGGGGAGGAAGCTTTACATGGGGACAAACAGGGAAAGGAAACAAAGGTGTTGCTGGGGCCAAAGAGGGCGATGTCACCTGCTTCATAAATTTCTTGAGGGCCATCAGCGTATACAACCCTGCTCAGACGTTCCTATTTTGATGCAGTCCAGGGAAGCAGCTTACCACAGAGTTGCTACAGAGACCAGAAATTACAGCTTGCTTCCAGAAGAAAGCTTCATCACCTTCTGTCGTCAGAAACCAGCAACAAAAAGGAGCCCAGTTTTCTAATGACTTTCTATTACAGAAAAAGCATTTTGTTGAGTTATGCACATGATTCTAGATTGAGGAATAACTTTCTTCTTTAGGTCAAGGTCACAAGAAAAGGTAAGAGAAAAGTGTTTTGTTTTGTTAAGATTCATTCACTTATTAGAATGCGTGTGTGTGTGTGTGTGTGTGTGTGTGTGCGCGCACGGGGTTGTAGAGAGACAGAGGAAGAGAGAGAGAGATAGAGTCTCAAGCAGACTCTGCGTTGAGCACAGAGCCTGAACTGGAGGTCAATTCCAGGACACTGGGATCATGATCTGAGCCAAAACCAAGAGTTGAACACTCAACCGACTGAGCCATCCAGGCACCCTAAGGAAAGTGTTTCTTCTATAGGCTCTTCCAGGAATAGATGAAACCCACACACTAGCAGATTCTACATGGCCTTTTGAAAGGATGTCTGCAGGAGAGCATAAGTGTAAGACAGGTTTTATCATCATTATTAAAGAAATTGCTAGCTCCCGTGACCATTCATGCCTTGTCAGGGTGCTTAGTAAGTCACACAGGGCAGACTAAGTAGATTTAATCAACCAGACAAGGGACATTCACAGAGAACAGACTGGCAGATCACTTGGTCTTGCTGATTCCCACACATACACGGCTCGTTCTCATCCTTGGACTTTGTGGGTTTACTTATCCTGCTTACCCTGTCAACAAGGTCTTCTTTAATTTTCTAAAGTCCCAATCTTCCTTGAAGACACAGTTAGGAAGCTCTCTTTAACAGCTTTTCTTCCCTTAGACCACATGGTATGTAGTTGGCATTTCTTTTTAGCATTTATGTTTTTTCTCAGACACTCAGTAGTCCCACTGAGGATTTTTGGATTTTGAAAATAGTCATATGTAGGTTTCTGAGCCTTCCTGGCAGATGTATTAGAGATGGTAGGTTTGGAGAAACGCCACCTCTTAGATTTTTAGAGAAAATGACCTTTGGTACTCTGGAGGAGGCAGTTAATTGGAAATTCCAACTGCCTACCCTTTAGATTTTCTAAGCCTGCTTCTGTACTTGGTAGCAGCTGATTGGCTGTTACCAAAGTTAGTGGACTACTAAGCCAGTAAACTGAAACCTCAGACCTTGGTCTTCTTTCGCAGCCTGGATGGAAGAAAGCTTGGGAAAATACGAAAAAGAAAAGTGCAACTAGTCGGTCATTCTATTGGAGGCAATCACAGTAAGAAATATTAAAGTAAGGGCCCTGCTATAGTACCTATTGATAATGTAATCACTAGTCTATAACAGAGTGACTAAAAATGAATCAGATGGTCGAAAACGTAGGTTCCTTCTTTGGGGGCAATTCTCAGTATTTTTTTTTTTTTTTTGGTGCTAGAGAATAGAAATACCCAGATATGTGACTTACATCTGGCCATTATATAGAATTCATCATTATTAAATGGGATGGGTAACTGGAGGTAATTTTACTGCTAATAGAGTGAGTAAGGAATGGGGTGAGGATAAAGCCGCTGCTTCAGTTCATCAAGACATGGATTCAGAGCTAGTATTTATCAATTGCTGAGTCTATGTAAAGCAGCTGTTAGATGTCTAAAGTATGTTACTCGTTCAGTTCTCACAACGACACCGTGAAGTAGCTGTTATCCCTATTTTACTGAATGAAGAAGTTAAGTAATTGTCCAAAGATCAAACATCCTAATGGACAGAGCCAATCTTAGGCCACAGTCAGTGCCTCCTCTCTAACCAGGAGATGGTTGGTTGTTGAAAGCAGGTGGTACAAAATTGAGCAAACTTGTGATACTGAAGAAGTGGAACATGAGACTAATGAAAGTATGCAAGAGAATTGTGGGGGACACAGTAAGCAGTTTTGGTGAGAGGTCAAGTCTACTCAAATCCTTCATATCTTTGTTTTTGAATGTTCATTTTGTGGCATCCTAGTCAGCTGCCTAAATCTTTTGAATTGGGAGATCTTGGTGTAAGCCTGGCTCTGTTACTAGCTAGTGATGGACTTTCGACATGTAACTTCGGGTCTCATATATTAACTCTAAAGTGTTTTCCATGTCTAAATGAAAAAAGAATGAATATGGGCTGAATTACTAGAAGCAGGGAATGTGTAGCTACTAGCAGATCCACAGAGAGCCCAAACATCCTTCCTTAGCTGTCTCTCCCTTCAGTTATGCTCTCTCAGGTTTCCTGCCCTTAATAAAAGCACTTAAAAGCCTTTTAAAGTAGGTTTTTAAGTTCTTGGGTTGAAGAGAGATACAACCAAATCCACTCAAGTGAAATTAGAGATCTTTTTGTATGTATTCATGAGAACTGAACTCAAACAGCTCTAAGGATAATGTAAAAATAAGTCATCCATCCTGGAGCCCTAGAGCACAAATGCATTTAGATCCATTTTTTTTAGGGATGAGAAAAAGTGATGGGTTCTTATAATGGTGTTATGTCATTTAATGTGAATGTTTAGTGAACTAATACAAGATTTTCCTGGCAAAGGCACTATTTTCAGCTTGACTGTGATGACTTCTCCAATTAAGGTTAAATTCGTTCTCGCACCAAAAATGTAATTGAGCATAGCACCATGCTCATACAGTTTACCCTACTTTTGTTTAGTCTTACCTTGTGAAAACTGTTTTCTTAGGAGACCAAAAAAAGAAAAAAAAAGACACCATAGTTCTTCCCTGACCATGTGCTGAAGATGACCAATTTAAAAATCCAATGAATGAGCTTTATGTTGTTGGCTAAATGTATTGAATCAAGCAAAGCCATTTTGAGAGAGGAACAACATCAGTTAAGTTGAATTTACTCAGTAGTTGTCAGGAGCCCCGCAGCATCTGGATTATGCTTCACCTACATCTGGCAAGTCAGTCTGTTACTGTTTCTTGGATGCTGGCAAAAGAGACAAGAACTCCTAGGTCAGAGACAAAGGACTTAATCACTCACAGCAAAAGCAGTAGCCAGAGTTTCAGCATGCTGCTCACCCCAGTTCCCCATGTCCCCCCAATGCCATGGAGCAGCTATCCATCAGGAAAGCTGCATTAGCTTAGTAGGGTTACAAGAGCAAAATACTGCAGGCTGGGTGGCTTAAACAACAGAAGTTTATTGATTCACACTCCTGGACGCTTAAAGTCTGAGTTCAAAGAGCTAGCAGGGTTGGTTCCTTCTGAGGACAGAGAAAAAAGGATGCATTCCAGGCCTCTTTCCTTAGTCATCTTCTCCCTGTGTCTTCACATCGTCTCCCCTTTGCACTTGTCTGTGCCCAAATCTCCTTTTCTTATAAGGACCCCAGTCACATTGGATCAGGGCCCACCCTAATTTTCATTTTAACTTACCACTTTTGTAAAGACCCTATCTCCAAATATGACCACATTCTGAGTACTGGGGGTTAGGACTTCAACAGATCAATTTTTAGGGGAACACATTCCAGCCTGTCAAAGAGGCTTGCTTACACACACAGTGAGGTGAATTATAGGGGAAGAACACTGAGCTTGGGAGATTTACCAGATTTACGCTCCTCTTATCCAAGGGAGATGTTACCTCATCTCTCAAGGATTTTTTAAAAGATTTTATTTTATTTATTGGAGAGAGAATATAAGCAGTGGGAGGGACAGAAGGAGAGGGAGATGCAGACTCCCTGCTGAGCGGACAGCTGGACATGGGGCTCAATCCCAGAACTCCAAGATCATGACCTGGGCCAAAGTTAGACTCTTAACTGACTGAGCCACCCAGGTCCCCTTCATCCCTCAAGGTTTCTTGCCACAAACACAACTCTGAGAAAAGGCCTGGGTAAAAAAATGTATCCAGGACTTTGCATGCTTGGCACATGGGGAGAACACGCAGGGAGGCTCAGGACCCATGTGCATTCATCTCTCTCAAAATGAATGCAGGCAAAATGTCTGATCGAGGTACAGGTCTACTGTCCTCAGTCTTTTTCAAGTCAGGCTCTGTTTTACACAGCTGTAGAATTGATCACACCTCCCAACAGTTGTCCACACTGAAGAAAAACCAGAGCCAGAGCTCTTTAGTTTGCAATAGTGATATTTATAAATGTCCTTAATACCAAGTGG
Organism: Mustela nigripes; assembly: GCF_022355385.1. Taxonomy (NCBI): domain Eukaryota; kingdom Metazoa; phylum Chordata; class Mammalia; order Carnivora; family Mustelidae; genus Mustela; species Mustela nigripes. Next base: position 115,777,287 of record NC_081569.1, read on the forward strand.
GAAGTAAATGTAGAGCTTTGTCAACTGTTACATTGTCACAAAAAAAGGAAATAATTTTAACTTAAAGGAATAGATGACTTCTTTACTATGTAGTTGTTTGTCAAAAAGAAACTAAAAATATGTTCAAAGTGATTGAACAGAAATAATTCTTATTTCTTTCAATAGATGGGATTGCTACTTTTATGTATTATAATTTTACTTCTGAACATACTTGATTTTTCATCAGGAATAATATATAATAAAGGTAAGTTTCAGACTCTTAGACTCTCTTTTTTCTTGTAGGAGTTCTTTATTCCCTTCCTCACTAACAATTAAAATATATTTTTTGGTACTTCTTTACGTTGTCTTTCAATTTTTCCCAGGTATTATTTATTGTGTTTTTGTCCAGAGGTTTCTAATATTGCCATGAACCTATTGTTAATAAGTTGTATACATAGACACCTTAGATATGGAGTTTCATCACTTATAAGTATTAGAATATTTCAAGCTGAAGGAGCATTTCATATTTGAAAAACTTGAATTATTTAATAATTTAAATAGTGTTTTGTTTTTTGGGTTTTTTTTGTTTTGCTTTTTCCTACATGGTTACATCTGGTATGAGCTGTAAACTGAATTATAAGAGAGATTGAGGCTGAAGACAGTTTTCTGAAAGTAATACATTGATTAAATTACCCAGTAGGACTTTTACAGTGGAAATGCTTTGTAAAAGGAATAAGACAAGGCAGTTCACCTCCATGTGTGCATATTGTCTAGATTTTCTAGCATTTTGGACTAGACCTGCTAGAACATAGTAGATGCTTAATTAAAACAATTGTTGACTGACTAAGGAAGAGAAGGATTCGGGCTATCTTCTATTCACAGGTGTGTTGCAGAAATGCTTGAGTCCTGGGATAACTCAAGGATAACGTTGAGTCCTAGGTTCTACTGGGGAATATATAATACAGAGATGGGTATAATCTCAGATTGGAGAGTCACAGGTCAATTTATGAGATTTCAGAGAAGGGAGCATTTACTTCCACCTGAGGAGGTGGTCAGGGAAAGCTTTGCACAAAAGAGGGCAATCAGTCTAGGTCCCCAAAACGAGTAATCTGTGTCTATGCATTTGTGGGGGAGAGGAATTTACAAAGACAACATCAGGGTAAGTGATGGTAAAGTCATGGAAATAGGTAATCATATAATGTGAGGGGAGCAGTAAGGATTTCAGTTTGGCCAGGATGAAGGTATAGAAGAAGTAAACTATGTTAGAAAGATAGGAAACTGGTTCATGTCATAGAATTACTTGCATATCTGGCTGGAATTTGGGCTTTAGCCTAAAGTCATGGAGATGGAGATTGACAGAATGGATAAAACCCCACAGGATCCGACTCTGCTTTCTACAGAGATTCACTTCTGATCAAGATAAGGAGAAGGGATCTTCCTCCCAACCCCTTCTCCAACCTTTTGGGAGAGTAGTCACTTTCCTATCAATAGCTCTCTATTAAAATACAAATTCTCTCTTCAGTCTCTAACCCTTGTTCCTTTTCTGTGCTCACCAAGGACTTTAAGAATCAAGAACTATTTAATATATACATTGCAGAATTTCCAGCTTTGTTTTATCATTGATCAGTAGTTTTGTACCATTGTAGCCAGAAAATGTACTTGTTATGATTTCAGTCTTCTTAGATTTTATATTTGTTATGTCTCTTTTTGGGTGATTTAGCCGGGGGATACTTCTGTGTGCACTTGAGGAAAATGTGTATTCTATTTTTCTTGGATGGAATGTTTAATATATATCTTTCAGAACCATGTAAAGTAAAAAAAAGTTCTTATTGACTTTGCATCTGGATAATGAAATTTGTTGGAAACTTTAAAAAATATTAGAAATGAGTCAAGAACTGGTTTTTGTTCAATACTGAATTTAAAATATAGAATTATAATTCTTACTCTTTTAAAATTATTTTGTCACTTTAAAAAATATGATTCTTTTAATGGAAGTTCTTCTATCAGTGACCTAAAATATGTGTATTTTTTGTATCATTTAGGTGATATGGAGAAACACTTTATGTGTGATAACCAAGGGTTCCCCCAAAAGAAAGAAATAATCAAGTTGTATCTTTCCTCAGATGACTTGGTAAGGTCCCCTAATAGTATGCAACAACCCCTTACAGTCTTTTTAACTCCACATTGAAAACCAGTAGCACCATACTCTTTTCAAATACCTTCTACTATGTTCAGACTTGGAGAGGTAAAATCCTATGTAAATAATAATCTTTTTTCATTCCATTCCGCTTGGATCAGGTAAAATACTGCATTTAGCCATTAAACAGCCTGGGTGGTTTTGCTTTATTTTTTATTTTTTTAGATACATCCCTTGCCCTTTTTAAAAGGTTTGGTTTGTTGTAATGATCTTTATTTTTTATGGATCTGATTTGTCCTTTGGAAGTTTGACAGATGTAGCCTGTTAGAGAAATTTACTTCATATGACCCAAAGAAAGAATCTTTCCCTTTTATAATGAGTACCACATTGCAGTTGTCATTGGGATAGGGATAATTTTATTTCTTCAGCTCATATAAAGGCATTTAAACACACATAACTCCCCAAGTAAAATAAAATGTACTATTAAGATAGACATCCTGCAAATGCTAACAAAAGAGTAAGCTCAGAAAAAACATACAGATTGCTTGAAAATCTCCGATGAATATAATAAAAAAAAGGACAAATATATTTTCCCCCAAAGTCTTTTTTTTTTTTTTTTAAGATTTTATTTATTTATCTGACAGAGATCACAAGTAGGCAGAGAGGCAGGCAGAGAGAGAGGAGGAAGAGAGCAGAAGAGCAGAGAGCCCTATGTGGGGCTCGATCCCAGGACCTTGGGATCATGACCTGAGCTGAAGGCAGAGGCTTTAACCCACTGAGCCACCCAGGTGCCCCCCCAAAGTCTTTTTGACTTAGTTTCCCGTTCCTTCTTGATATGCCAAACATATATTTACTTTTATACTCACAACTGTTGTGAAGTGCATGCCGTTTGAGTCAAAAATACCTTTCCTCTTTGTGATTACATATCATGGAGAAAGATGGGCTTTAGAGGAAGAGAGACCTTCCAAGCTGGGGTCAGATCTTGGAGCTATGCACAGACACACACGGTCTGTGTGCCTTCGGGCAGGATACCTAACCCTGATCATCCCTAGTTTTGTCCTCTTAAATAGAGAATTAACTGTAACTTACCTACATTTTGGATGGTTGTGATATAGTAGTTCTAGAAGTGATATTAGTAGAAATGATGCCTAACATTTATAAAATGTTTATGTGTGTCAGGCATTTTCAGAGTGTTTTATGTTCATGATGACATTTGATCTTCTATAAAATAAGTACTTAAGATTCGTGGAGGAGGACTGAGCCTCCCCTCTTAGATTCAGTACCTGGCACTTGTAAAATAAATGGATGAAAGACAGAATAACAGGAGAAAAATAAAATAAGACAAAATAAAATAAAATAAAATAAAATCAAAGAGGGATTTCTACATATGATGGCAGATGGCTTCTATATTTATTAAATGTAATAACTATATGTCCATTTTTGGACAACGAAGATTATTAGATTAATGAATTGGAAATCTGTTATGACACTGGCATGAAAGATGACTGAGTTCTAGAAATGTGCTTTTTCAAAAGAGATTCCTCCCCCCGCCACTGCCCAGAGACGAGAATTACTGCAGATAGCAGTCTTTGGCAGCATCTATTTTCATAGCTATCCCTCACTTTTAAATTAATGTAGAATATGCTTCTCTCCATCAAATTGTCATTACTTTTTTTTTTTTCCCCTCTTTCCCAAAGAAAATCGAGTGCTCTTTCCAATCTGAAAGTGAGCTTACGTCGAAGGAATTTCTAGGTGTGTTCACATCAGGAGGACTTGCTCCGAGTTTGGGAATTATAAATAGTACATATACAGGCATCTTCCACTTCAATTTAACTTTGGTAATAATATTTTATTTTATTCTTTGATATTATTAATAAGAAGCATACTCTCTCTTATAGGATGTGTTTTTTTCAAAAACAACTCCTCCATAATAGCACATCTCTATATGTTTTAAACCTAACAATACAATGTTACACTTTTTGCTTTAAATAGTTTTTAAGAAATTAGCTTGTGTGCTGCTGAAGCAAGCGCTAGTTCTTAAGAAGTTAAGGAAAAAAATATATACGGTTTTTTAGCAGGTCTGTGGGCGATGAATTCTCTGGGAGTTTTATCCCCTCGAAAATATCTTTATTTCACTCTCATTTGGGGGGATAACAAAAAATGTATTTTTATTAAGATATAATTTGCATACCATACAGTTCACCTATTTAAAATGCACAATCAAATGCAATTTAATATAGTCACAGAGTGCGCCAGCATCACTACTATCTAATTTTAGAACATTTCATGACCGTGAAAAGACAGCCCATCCCCATTAACAGTCACTCCCCCGTCCAGATTCTGCTCTCAGATGTAGACAACACTACACTGCGTGGGTCTCTCTGGAGTTGCTTATTAAGAACGTCTCAGAGAAATGAAATCCTACAACACGTCGCTCTCTGTGGGCTTCCCTTCAGTTAGCGTGACCTCTGCACGTTTCGTCCACGTGGAGGAACGTGTCAGGACTTCATTTCTTTTTATTGTCAGATCACATTCCATGGTAACAACACCATGATTTGTTTATCCATTTGTCAGTGGCTAAACATTTAGGTTGTTTCCACTTTGGGGCTACGATGAATCATGGTGCTATGAATATCTGTGCACAAATCTTTGTGTGGAAATATGGTTTTTTTTTTTTTTTAATCTCTCTTGGGTGCCTACCTGGGAAATCGAGTTGGCAGGTCCTAGGGTAACAGTCTGGTAACTGCCAGGCTGTTTTCCAGAGTGGTTGCACTCTTTTACCTTCCCACCAACATTGTATTAGGGTTCAAATTTCTCCACATCCTCACCCACAGGTGTTATTGTCAGCGTTTGGTGATAATAGTCATCCCAGTGGATGTGAAGAGCTATCTTGTTTGGTTTGGATTTGCAATTCCCTGATGATTAATGATGTTTGGCATTTTTTCCCACATGTTTATTGTCTATTTGAATATCTTCTGTGTGGAGCTATCTATTTAAATTCTTTGTCCATTTTTAATTGGGTGGTCTTTTTATTCTTGTCTTTATATTCTCAGTACGAATCCCCTAGCAGACACATGATTGGCAAATGTTTTTCCCATTTTCTGAGTTGTCTTTTTCCTTGCACAAAAGTTATTTTGATGAAGCCTAATTACACATTTCATTGTTGTTGACCTTGTTCTTTGGTGTCATGTAGGAAGCCATTGCCTAGTCCAATGTCACAGAGATTTACCCTCTCTGTTTTCTCTTAAGAGGTTCATAGTTTTACTTTTTACATGCAGGTCTTTGATCCATTTTGAGTTCATTTTTGTGTGTGGTGTGAGGTTGGGATCCATATGCCTACTTTTGTATGTGGACATCTGTCTTAGCACCATTTGTTGAAAATACTCTTGTTCTTTCCCTACTAAATTGTTTTGGCACCTTTGTTGAAAATCAGTTGACAGTAAAGGTGAGGGTTTATTTCTGGATTCTCAATTCTATTGAATTGATCCATATCTATCCTAGCCAGTTCAATGTTGTCTTGATACTGTTGTTTTGTAGTAAGTTTTTAAATAGGAAGCACAAGTCCTCCAACTTTGTTATTCCTTTTCAAGGTTGTTTTTGCTAGTCTTTACATGAATTTGCTAGCTTCCATATGAATTTTAGGATAAGCTTGTCAATATTTACAAAGAAGCCTGCTGGAATTCGGATAGAGATTGTGTTGAATCTATAGATAAATTTGGGTGGTATTACCATTTTAATAATATTATCTGTCCATCCATGAATATAGGATGTTTTTCTATTTATTTAGATTTTTTAAATTTTCTTACAATGATACTTTGTAGTTTTATAATTCTTTTGTTAATTTTATTCCTAATGTTTTATTCTTTTGTATTATTTTTTCAAAAGATTTTATTTATTTATTTGACAGACAGAGAGAGCACAAGCAGGGGGAGTGGCAGGGAGAAGGAGAGAGAGAAGCAGGCTCCCCCCTAAGCAGGGAGAACAATGCAGGACTTGATCCCAGGACCCTGGGTCCATGACCTGAGCTGAAGGTAGACACTTAACTGACTGAGTCACATATGTGCCCCTCTTTTTTATTCTGCTGTAGAGGGAATTGCTTCCTTAATCTCACCTTCAGATTATTCTTTGCAAGTGTGTAGTAATACAATTAATTTTTATATATTGATCTTGTATCCAACAACCTTACTGAACTCATTTATGAATTCTAATAGTGGTCACTTTGATTTTTTTAATGATATTTTTGTCAGATACAGAATTTCTGGTTGACTTCCATTTACTTCCAACATTTTGAGTACATTATTCTGCATTTTGAATATGTGAACTGACACCATTGTTTCTGAATGAGAAGTCAACTATTAATTGTATTTTTTTTAAGATTTTATTTATTTATTCGACAGACAGACATCACAAGTAACTAGAGAGGACAGCGGAGGGGGGAGGGGGGAAGCAGGTTCCCCGCTGAGCAGAGGGCCCAATGCAGGGCTCTATCCCAGGACCCTGGAACCATGACCTGAGCTGAAGGCACCCACTGAGCCACCCAGGCACCCCTATTAATTGTATTATTGTCCCCCGTATGCTACATGCCATTTTCCTCTGCATGCTTCTAAGAGTTCCTCTTTGTATTTACCCAGATTGGGTTTCTCTGGACTTCTTAGATTATAAGTTTATCAAATTTGTAAAGTCTTTAGCCACTATTTCTCTAAAAAAAAATTCTGCTCTTTTCTCTGTCTCTTTTCTTATTGGAACTCTATTATGTACATTTTAGAACATACAATATGGTCCTGGAGATATCTAAGGCTCTGGTCATTTTTCTTTAATCATTTCTCCCGTTGTTCAGATAGAATAATTTCAACTGCTGTATCTCTAAATTCATTGATTGTTTTACCATCTCCAATTTGCTCATCTAGTAAATATTTTATTTCATTATTAAACTTTTTGCCTCATTATTTTCACCTTGTTTTATTGTTATATTTTTCATTTATGTACTGGGATTCCCTATCCATTCTTTCACTAAGACATTTTCTTTAAGCCTATGCACATATTTGTAGAAGCTGCTTTGAAGTCTCCGTCTGCTCTTTGGACTCACTCTGGGTCAGTTTGTCATCTAACTTTTTTTTTTTTTTATCAGTTACATGTTTCTCTTTCTTTTCATGTCATATCATTTTGGTTAAAATTAGACATTTAAGATAAGAAGCTGTAGCAATTCTGGATTCTGTTATGTTCTTATGAGATTTTGCTGGGGGGGGGAATTGTTGGTTGTGGAGTAAAAGGCTCTTTCTTGCCTTGACACAAACTGTAAACTGTCTTGTCTATGTTTCAGCAGCTGTTATCTCTGCTCAATTTTTTAACTTTCATGGTGGTTGTTGTTGTTTTTGTTTGTTGGTTTTTTTTTTAACATGGCCTTTATTGGTCTCCTCTGTACATGTGTTGCCACAGGATTTGGGGAAATTTATAATTAACTCTGAGCTCACCTCTCTTGCAGTTCCTTTGACCCTGGGATTTTCCCCTTAAATCCCCCAATTCTCTGTCTACACCACGCTCTGTTCTCTGACACATCAAGCCAGTAACGCCTCAGTTTTATGCTACCTGAGCACGGTTGCATAGTATGCCACTTTATAGAATTTTACATTATCAATTAACATTTTAGTTATTTCCAGTCTTCTACTATTACAGGCAATGATGAAAAATATTCTTGAATTCATTTTATTTCACAAATATGTGAGTATAATGTAGGATAAATTCTGAACAGTGAAATTTCTGGGTAAAGGGTATATGCATTAGATGTTTTAATTTAATTTTTACTTTTAAAGATAAGGTGGGATATAACAAAGTAAGTGTTGCCATTGACATTATCAAACACTATATTCTGATGTCTTCTTTATTCAAGTTCAGTGATCGAGCTTACTGGTTGATCAGTATTCCCAGAGAAAACATTACAAAAAATACAGGTAAGAGTGATCTGAACTAATTTTTTTACTCATGGGTCTGGGTTGCCAAAAGTAGCAAATAAAAAACATTTATATTAAAAATTATTTACTATTCCATGTAAGTGACTCATGTCATAGTTGGGACATACATAATAAAAACCATTGTAGCTCATCTAAAATTCAAATTAACTGGGGTTCCTATATTTTATCTGGCAATTCTATTATAGATAGATTGGTTTAACACACATAACATTTATACTGTTCTTTATTTAAGTAAACTCATTTTCTAGAAATAACCCAGAAGTTGTAGTATGGAGAAATTCACTTACTAATAGGTTACCTTAAAGTAGTCTGTAATAGGAAACATATTATTTACTATGGAATCTACTATATGTGTTATGCGGTGGCATAGCTTTATATGTTACTATAAATACCCATATGGAAAAAGGAGGAAAATAAAATTCCAGGAGTTATAAGTACAGAGCTAGTGGACTGAGCTAGTAGATCTTGAGGCATGAAATACATTTTCATAGCTTAAAAATGATGGAGGGCATATTATTTTAATATGATGGGTGCAAAAAGTGGAAACCAACTTGGTTTCTTCACGGCAAAAAAAAAAAAAAAAAAAAAAGATATTTGTTTTTGTCATGAAGCCCAAAGATAAAAATGCAACCAGGTTATAGGAAGAAATTAAGATTAAGATATGGACAACCATCAAGACTTTCACCTTATTTCTCATTTTGTGTTTTCTATAAATCTACTTTTATTTTTCTCTCTCTGCTGACTAGCTCTCCATGCTGCCTCACTGCTAGTCAATTTTTGAAAGTATATATTTCCTAGGAGCCAGTCCAATTCCAGATTCCCAGGAGAGTATCTTTAATGGGCCTAGTGTTGATCCAGCACCCACCTGTGTACCAGTCAAATGGGAAGGGACCAGGACAATGGGGATCCTACCGAACAACCCCTCTAGGTACAGGAGTAGTTAAAGGGCATATGGGATTGTGTGTCTTTCAGAGTAAATGTGGGGGGTGGTTAAAGTAAGAAAGGGAGGATAGAAAAGTTTCCATATGAGGAAGTATCAAAGAAAAAATCTGCAAAAGCAGCCTCATTGCTGTAATATCTAATATGAATCAGACCAACACATTTGTCTGTATTCATCTTAATTTTTTCCAAATTAATCTATTGGAAACTTGGTGATATTTTTTTCAAAGAACTCACCTGAAAATTGTACTCCTTTTATTTTTTTAAAATCTAACTTAACTCTCATCAATATTAGGATGGAATGTTCTAGCTCCTTGGCATAATATTGACATGAGTTTGAGAACTGAAAAAATGAAGATCACTTGTTATTTTTGCTCCTTCTAGTAATAAACTATGATTTCAGAAATGCAGTGATTCTAGGGTCACCCAGACAGGAATAATGGTGATCTGAGAACTTAAGTATTTCATATGGAAAGACACCACATGAGCTCTGCCTCTCTTGACACAACTCCCTGGAGTGAGTATAAATAAATATATTTGAGCTCACAATATAATAGGAGAGGACTGCCTAATTAGTAATAAGCTAGAAATCAGGAAAAAATATGTTCAGGGGGAAGGAGACCATACTTGATATTTCATATTTTTTTCTTCCTTAATCATATCTTATCTACTGCTCTGGCATGAATTAAAGTATTATGTAAGCATGACATCTTGGGAAGGGTAGTTGAGGACACATCACCCACAGAGGTAACAAAATAATCATCATAGTAGTAGAACTAGCAGGTTCATCACTATTCTAAACACTTTACCTATACTAACTAATCTATCCCTCACTATGTGCTAGGTACAATTATTATGCCCATTTTCTTTTCTTTATTCTTCTTCTTCTTTTTTTTTTTTTAAGATTTATTTATTTATTTGAGAGATGGTAGGGAAAGGCAGAGAAGAGGGAGAGAGTCCCAAGCAGACTGTGTTGAGCTCGGAGCCCGACACAGGGCTTGATCCCACGACCCTGAGATCATAACCTGAGCCAAAATCAAGTTGATCACTTAACCAACTGTACCACCCAGATGCCCCTATCGTGTCCATTTCAAATGATTCAACTGAGACCCATGGAGCCATAGGGAAGTGCAGTGATAGCTAGGAAGTGCCGAAAGCAGCCTGAAGTTTGACAGCTTAAACTGTTGAAAGTAAAAAGAGTTCCTCTTTGATTTACATCTCATAATTTGTCCTTTTTTAACATTTTAATTAAGGTATAATTTGCATTCAGTAAAATGTACCCTTTTTGAAAAAGCATCTAGTTCTGTAAGTTTGCACAAATGTGTACACTTGTGTAATCACTACAAGTCAAGATACAGAACTGCTCTAGTACCCAACATTATCCCACCCATGGTCAACATCTCCCCATTGTCCAAGCCCCCCATCGCTGTGGATCTATTTTCTTTTCCTGTCGTGTTTGCCTATTCTGGTGAACATATTCATATACGTGGAATCATGGAAAATGCAGCCTTTTGAATCTGGCTTCTTTCACTTAGCGTAATGAATCTGAGATTTCTCTATGTTGTAATTTCTTCCATTTTCTTCCTGGATAGTACTCCGTTGTATGGGTATACAAGAGTTAATTTTATTGACGGGCATTTGGATTTTTACAATTTTTAGCTATTTTGATTAAAGCTGCTACAAGCATAAAGGTTCTTTTGTAAACATAATTTTTTTTGTGTTTGGCTAATACCAAGTAGTAGGGTTGCTGTGTTATATGATAAGTGTAAGTTTAACTTTATAAGAAATTGTCAAACTATTTTCCAAAGTAGCTGTATCATTCTGCATTTTCACCAACAGGTTATCTGAACCCATACCAGCACTTAATATGTATAAGGGTGTATGTGTGTGCACGCGCGTGTGTGTGTGTAATTTTAGCTATTCTAATAGCTGCATAGAGACATTTAATAATTTTAATTTGCAATTCCCTAATAACTAATGACATTGAACATTTTTTGTGCTTATTTGCTGTTTGAATTACCTATGCAAATTTTTTGCAAGCTTGTTAATTACTTTGGATCCAAGTCCCTTATCAGATATATGATCTACAAATAGTTTTTTCCTTGTATTTCTTGTATTTTTCATCTCTTAAGAATATCTCTTGAAGATCAGAGTTTTTAATTTTGGTGAAGTCTAATTTATCAGTTTTTATTTTATGGATTACACTTTGGGCATCATAGCTGACTCAAGTTCACAAAGATATTCTCCTATATTTACTTCAAGAAGATTATGGTTCCAAGTTTTATATTTAGGTCTGACTCAATTTGAGCTAATTTGTTATATGGACTGGGCTTATTTGGGGGGGAATACAGATACCCAATTATTCTAGCAGCATTGTTATAAAAACTATTTTGTGTCCATTGTATTACTATTTCTAGGTTCTCCGTCTTTTCACCAGTACCATGTTGTTTTGATTACTTAAGCTTTATCAACAATAAGCTTGTAGGGGCATATGGGTGGTTTAGTGGGTTAAGCCTCTGCGTTTAACTCAGGTCATGATCTCAGGGTCCTGGGATCGAGCCCCGCATCGGGCTCTCTGCTCAGCAGGGATCCTGCTTCCCCTTCTCTCTCTCTGCCTCTCTGCCTACTTGTGATTTCTGTCAAATAAATAAATAAAATCTTAAAAAAAATAAAAAATAAATAATAAGCTTGTAATAAGTAATGTTAATCCTTCAACTTTGATCTTTTTCAAAACCGTTTTGGTTAGTATACTTCTTTTGCCTTTATAAATTTTAGAATAATCTTGTTAGTTCTATTTAAAAATCCCATGGTTTTTAGATTTGGATTGCATTAAATTTGTAGGTTAGAGAGAATTGACATCTTACCACTGAATCTTCCAATCCATGGACACTGTATACCTCTCCATTTATGTATATCTTCTTTGAACTATTTCATCTGGGCTTTGTGGTTTTCAGCACAGAGATATTACACATTTTTAAAAAAGATTTTTATGACTAAATATTTCACGTTTTTTTGGTATATTATAAGTGGCTCTTTTTAATATTTGAATTTCCAACTGTTCACTTCTAGTATGTAGAAATATGATTGATTTCTGTAAATTGATTGTGTATTTTACAACCTTGTTAAATTCACTTATTGGTTCTAGTAGCTTTTGTATATTCTTTGGTTTTTCGACATAGAAAAATCATTCATCCAGAAAGAGAGAGAATTTCATTTCTTCCTTTCTAGTATGTATTCATTTCTTTCTCTCTTTCTTTTCTTTTCTTTTTTCTTTTTTTTTTTTTTGGTTCTCATTTATAGTGGTAGGACCTCTAGTACCATGTTTAACAGAAACGATAAGAGGACATCTTAGCCTTGTTTCCAATTTTAGGGGGAAAACATTTAATCTTTCATCATTATGTACAATGTTACTTTGGCATTTTGTAGATGCCCTTTATCATGTTAAGGAAGGTCCCTTCTGTTCCTAGTTTGCAGAATTTTTATCATGAATTGGTGTTAAATCTGTTGAATCTGTTAAATGCTCTTTCTGCATCTGTTGAGAAAATAAGTATTTTCCTCTTCAGTGTGTTGATAAGGTCGGATTTCTTTCTTTCTTTCTTTTTTTTAAAAGATCTTATTTATTTATTTGATAGCGAGAGAGAGAGAGAGAGAGAGAGAGCAGAGAGAGAGCCAGTGCAGCAGGGGGAGCTGCAGGCAGAGGGAGAGGAAGAAGCAGGCTTACAGAGCAGGGAGCCTGATGTGGGGCTCAGTCCCAGGACCCTGGGATCATGACCTAAGCCAAAGGCAGACTCTCAATGACTGAGCCACCCAGGCACCCCGAGGGTAGATTTGATTAATTCATTTTTGAATTTTGAGCTAGCCTTACACTCCTAGGATAAACAACTCTTGGTTATGGTGTGTCATCCTTTTTATATATTTTTGGACTCATTTGGCTAGTTTGTTCTCGTGGTTATCAGTCTGGAATTTTACTCCTAAGGTCTTTATCTCCTTTTGGTATCCGATAATGCTATCTTTTTTTATTTTTAAAATTTTTAAAATTATTTTTGTTAGCATATGATGTATTATTTGGCCCAGGGGTACAGGTCTGTGAATCGTCAGGCTTATACATCTCACAGCACTCACCATATTTGCTCTGCTGTTTGCTTGCTGCTGATGAACACCAGGGTGGTGCTCAACTTTAAGCTGAAAAAGGACATGCAGGGCTTTGGGGAGGAGTCGAGGTAGCCCATAACAGGGTATAACATCCTGTTCTTTACAGAGCCTCAGATGCTTTAGAATTTTCATCACCCTGGGGAACATCTTCAAGATGTCCTACAGGATCAAGCTGTTTGGCTCTAGACCACCAGATATGAAACTCGGAACACACCTGCGCAGGTGCTGAGTCTCTATCCCTCCATTTCTGATGACTTCAAGAATGTTTTTGATTAGGAAACCACTGATCTTTCCAGAAAGCCGAAGCTCATGGTGGTGGGAAGGGCGGAGGGTGTTTGGCAAGATGCACAAGGCTTCCCAGCCACATTGCTTTTCTTTTCAAAAGTATTTTCACTTTGGTCTCTGAATTGAAATGCTGTCTGCTTAAGGTGTTCCAGGAAGGCTTAAATAAGGGGCTGTGATAGCAGTGCATTCCCCATAGATAAAAGTACATGTCTAGATCATTTTATTGTATTGCAAGTCAAGATTTCACTAGAAACCAGTTTCTGGATATTTCTTGGTTTATTTTTATTAGCCATCTTTTGGATATAAATTACAGGATTTTTAAAAAAGATTTTACTTGTTTTAGAGGGAGGGAGAGAAAGAGTGAGAGCCCCATGTGTGCAAGTATGGGGTGGCGGGGACGGGGACACGGAGGAAGAAGGACAGAGGAAGAAAGAGTCCCAAGCAGACTGTGCCCTGAGAGCAGAGCCCATCCTCTGGAAATCCCATGGCCCTGAGGTCACAACCCAAGCCAAAACCAAGAGTTCCTCGCTCAACAAACTCTGCCACCAGGAGCCCCAAATTATACTGATTTTTAAAAATCATTTTCATCCAGGGATCTGGGTAAAAGGTTGGCTTTTTAATTTTGATTCATGCTCTTTCTTGGACAGGGTTTATGAATAATGAACAAGTTCATTGTTGCTGGGTCCAACAGCACTGCTGGGACCAACAAGGGACCATGGTTTAAATCCCCCACCCCCTCCAACCCTCCAGATGGGCTCTGCTTGGCAACTCGCTACAGCTGGGGTCAGCCCCAGGACTTTCAGGGTGAAGATTCCCATGGAAGACAGACCCAGAACAGTCAGCAGAGGCAGACAAGAATGTTATGAGAAATTTCCCCTTGAGGCCCTCTGTTCAATAAAGTAACTTCAGGACCTATTAATTGTATAATTACTAGACCTATGGTGATATTGTGACTAACTTCTGAAAGCTAGGGTTTCTGAGTGCTTTTCAAGAGGGCGATTTCAAGGTTGAAAAACAATGAGCCTCATTCTAGGACATACAGCACTTTGCACAGAGGTTTTTTGAAAGGGAGTTCTGGTCTAATTGCCAAAATAGAAATACAGGTGATCATTGCCTGGAACCCCACAGAGCTGTGTGGTGGTTGTGGTTTTTTGAAATCCTGACTTGCAAGGAAACCTGGTGAGAAGGAATATAAGTACATAGGCTTTTACAGAACTAAGTGACCCTGAACATAAAGCTGATTTCTCAAAAGAGAAATGGACAAGTACATAAATAGATAAATATGAGGGAGAGTCCCTCCTATGTTATGGAAAAGGTTTTACAGGGTCCTCTTTACATTAAATGTTTGGTGGGATTCTCCAGGCCAGTGTAAACATGTAGGCCTGAAGTTTTCTTGGTGCGAAAGCTTTTAACCACAAATACTATTTCCTTTATAGATACGGGGCCTACTCAGGTTTTCTATTTTTTCTTAAGTATGTTTTGTCAGTTTGTATCTTTAAGGAACTTTTCCATTTCATCTACAGTCTTGAATTTATGACACAAGAACTGTTTGTGATATACTCTTATTTTTCCTTAGAAGAGGGAGCCTGCAGTGAGGGTCCCCCATTTCACCTTTAATATGACTTACGTATTGCATTTTTTCTTCTTAGATTAGTCTGACGAGTTCATCAAGTTTATAGACCCTTTCAAAGGAGTATCTTTCGATTTCATTGATTGTGAACCTTGTTTTCCTGACCTTTATTTCATTAACATTTATTATTCTACTTACTTTTGGTTTAATCTATGGCTTTTTCTCCCCCAGTTTCTTAAATTTGGAGCCTTTAGATTAGGGGTGAACAAACTACACTTCTGGCCTGCAGCCCATTTTTGTGAACACAGTTTGACTGGAACACAGCCATGTGCGTTAATTTCTGTGTTTGCTGTGGCTGCTTTCAAAAGCACTCCGATGGCAGAGCTGAAGTGTTGGGACAGAGACCCTGCGGCCCATAAAGCCCAAAGTATTTACTACTTGACCCTGTGTAAGGCCATTGCTATCTTTCGACCCCAGCTTCGGATAGGTGATTTGTTTCTTTTATCTGCTATAAATATTTTTCTGCTATATATTTCTCTCTAGCACTGCTTTATCTGCATCTCATAAATTTTGGCTTGTTCGTGCTTTCATTTTCTTTCAATTCAAAATATATTCTAATTCGCCATACTACATTCTCCTTGACCTGTGGTTTTTTAGAAGTACATTGTAAGTGGGGTGGAAGTGTTGCTGGGGGACTCACTCGGTTAAGCATCGTCTGCCTTCAGTGCAGGTCATGATTGTGGAGTCCTGGGATCGAGCCCTGTGCCAGGCTCCCTGCTCAGTGGAGAGCCTGCTTCTCCCTCTGCTTGTGCTCTCCCTGTCTCAATCTTGATCTATATCAAATAAATAAAATCTTTTTAAAAATGTTGTAAGATGTCTAAGTATTTGGGGATTTTCCAGATATCTTTGTTACTGATTTTTTCTAGATTAATTCTGTGTTCTGAGAACATATTTCATGTGATACTTTGTTAAGATGTTTCCCGTGGTCTAATTGGTGAATCTTATGAGTGCACCTGAAGAAAGTACTTATTCTGCTCTTCTCAGCTGGAGTGTTCTATAAATGTTGGTGAGCTCAGTTGCTTAGTAGTGTTCAGCTTTTCTTTATTCTTACTGATTTTTGTCAATTGCTGAAGAGGAGTGTCGAAATATCCCACATAATTGTGGATTTTTACTTTTCTCTCTTCATTTTTATCAGCCTTTGATTCATGTATTTTGAACCTCTTGTTATGCACGTGCACACTTAGTTGTCCCTCCTTTTCAGGGAATCGATCCCTTTCTCATACGCCTTGCCCCTCTTTATTCCTGATACTCCCTCCATCTGAAATTCTTCTTTGTCAGAGATTGATAGAGCCGCTACAGCTGTCTGTGAATTAGTGTTTGCCTAACGTAACTTTTTCCACCCTCTTGCGTAGTTTTCCCAAGACAACCTTTAGAGCACATTAGTCAAGAAAGTGGAAGCACACAAATGAATTTTGAAATAAAACCGAGGCACAGCAAATAAGATCTGACCCAAGGGTACTGATGCCTCCCACTGAGAATATAATCAGAGGGAGGAAGGCAGAACTTTAAATCTGAGAGTGGTGGAGGGATGCCTGTGAGGGAGGGAAGAACCCTGGGACTGAATTATCAAGGCCAACTCAGCAGATGTCTTTAACTTCCAGATGCCTCCTGTGCTAACTGGTGGTTTGAGACAAGCATGGTGGGTTGTGGGGAGGGGGGGTCCACAAAGAGCAATGGGAGGTCTCTGCCATGTCAGGAATGGGGAAGTCTACAGTGTTGTAAAGATTGTAGACACTCAACTCTGTAACAACGAGGTGGGAGGTATGAGGCCACAAGAGCTGTGGGTAGGCTTTCTGCTCTTCCATATCATATGGCAGCAAGATACGATGAAAAATTACTGAGGTTACTAGTTCCACGGAGGAGCTGTAGCTGTAGGAAGGACTCCATGGAAAACAACCGGGTGGGTCTAAGCCAAAATAAACCTTCCCATATTGGAGTAGCTATGGTGCTGTTTTTCAGAGTGGGATACCATCACCTTGGTCACTTAGCTAATGGGGAAGCCTTCTTCACCCAAAGTAGTGAGAGTCTTCACAGCCAGACATCCCTGTTTTCTAGAACTCTTCATGCAGTTCTGTTGTTCTCCCTGAGTTCTTGCATGGCATCTGAAGCAGATGTGAGGGCACGTCCACTACCTGATGAGGTTTGTTTGGAACTTTGCCATTGAACTCTTCCACTTCTAGCTCTTGAACTCTTCCCATGGCCCACTAGCCTCACTTTGCACAACCTCTTGGCTGCTTCCTATACATCCTTCACTGTATGAACCACATTGCCAGTGGGAATACTATTTCCCATGTATTTAGGATGAGCCGGGTTAGTATACTATCAAACAGAGATGTGTGCTAGTTAATACACCTGTGGAAAGAGGTGCAGCTGGTATAAAATGAACCCAGAAAATAACTAGATGTTACTGTTAATAAAGAATTAAATCCATGCTTTTCCTTGTATTACTCTGTGTACCATCACAGGAACCACACCATTTGTAACTTCAACCAGAACTTGCAGAGAGTTATCCAAGCCTTGGGGATCCTCAGGGCTCCTCTTGTTTTTAAAAGCCAAAGATAGTTATGCACATACCAACTTTGAACCCCTCCCACTGAAGGCCAGTTAAGTCATATACCAGAAGATTGACTTCTCTTTTTGGGTTAGCCAATTACATGGGAAGCTCCATTTATAGAAACCTATATGGTGTTTTCTCACACCATTTTCTTTCCCAAAGTCCAGGAATTGCTTGATGGAAAATAGTGATGGCAAGAAGCATAAATTATCACTCGATTTACTCAGGTACAAGCTGCTTCAGAACCACTGGGAGAGGCAAATCCTCCCTGGAGTGGTGCGCAAACCCAACCAGATGCCTGGGCATGCCTGAAGGCCTGTGCAGCCAAGGCATTTGGGTCAGGCTTATTTTTTCATGAGTGTGCCCTGATTTCAGCCTCAGGCTTGGCCCATGTCATAAGAGCTCCCAGGCTGAGATCACCACCCATGGCTTCCCCAGACCCCACCTAGTCTTTTACCTTTATAAATATTTAAAATGGGTTTCTTATAGATAGCATAGAGTTCAGTCCTGATTTTTACATCTAGTCTGGAAATCTGTCTTTTAACTGGTGTTTTTAGACCACTTACATTTAATGTGATTATTGATATGGTTGCATTGAAACCTGTCATCAGACTATTTCCTGTTTGTTCCATCTCTTCTCTACTTTTCTTTCTCTGTTTTCATATTAATTATGCTTTATCCCTTTTTATCTCCACTATTGGCTTATAATTATACCTTAAATTTTTTTTAGTGTTGGCCTTAGCAGTTATACTATATATTTTAGTTAATCACAGCCTACTTTAAAAGAGTAGTATACCACTTCACATGAAGTGTCATTACTTGCTTTTTAAGCCATAACAGCTCTTGGAGAAAAATTATGACCTAAAATATTATTATATAGGGGCACATGGGTGGCTCAGGCAGTTAAGTGTGCACCTCTCAGTCTCAGCTCAGGTCTTAATCTCAGGGTCATGAATTCAAGCCCCATGTAAAAAAATAAAAACATAAATAATTAAATTAAATAATATCTGGACTTATGTTGTGGTAATAAAACCAATTCATAATTCATTTGTTTATTTTACCATCAAATTGTCTGTAGGAAAAACATGAGAAACCTTATATATAAATGCAGTCAAAGTGACTGCAAAATAAAGAGTAATGATGCTGGTCATGTTTACATAGCCTTAAATTTCACCAACTTGGTATATTAAAAATGGCTGATTATTTTTCTTTTATTTTCAGATATTGCAGCTGTGGAAGAATGGTTAGTAAGGATCACTTTACAACATGGATTAAATATTTATACGACTGAAGGAACACTATTGGATAATGTCCGAGGTAAATGCCAACAGATAAAAGTAAAATGGAATTCATAATATCCTTCCAACAAACCTTGTACCCTACTGTATACTAGACTAAGTCCGAGAGAGAGAGAGGGAGAGAGACGAACATTACCTTCAAGGAATGACAAAGAATTAAATACATGTGATTAATTGTTAATAGGGGTCTGCAAAGGGTGCTAGAGAAATACGGAAATATATATTTTTCTATAACCATGTTGGGGTCATAATAAACAGTGGCTTTAAAAAAGTAGTTTTTGCATCTATTATAGAAAATATTATAAAAGATACATTATAGAAAATCTTTAGAAATATAAAATATTTATAATATTGATTTAGAAAATATTATAAAAGATACTGTTCATTGGATTACAGTTTCCTTTATAATGACTATCAGCAAAAATTCTTGCTCATTCTTTGTTAGAACATTTACATTTTTTCCATGAAAAATTGGTTGTTTTAAAGTTATAAATACTGAGCGATATGACTGTCTAGACCTCTCTTTTCCAATTGTCTGGTTTATAGTCCAACTTTGGGATCGTCTGTAGCACTAGAATATAAAAATTTTTAAAGTCCCTTTTCCTGGACTTTGTATCTTTCTTTACTCTCCTCACCTTCATTTTTAAGAAAAGTTTTTCCTTAAATTCCAGTTAGTTAACATATGGCGTGATGTAAGTTTCAGGTCCTTTTTACTTTTACTCTTTTACTCCCACTTCGATTCGCTGCTGTGTAGCATGCAGAGTAAAGATAAAGAAATATTACATTTTATGGAAAGAATTTCCTGGGTAGCTTTAAGAAAAGTAATAATGTCTCCACCCAACCATATGCCAATTAAAATCAGACCTCTACAAGCAGAGCTAGGAATCTGTCATTAAAAAGGGAAAAATATCCCCACAGGTGATTCTGATGTACAGAGGATTAAGAACTGCTTTAGAGAAAAGGCTGCCTGTGTGCCAAGAGACACCTGTGCATCTATTTTTGCAGGATTATTTGTGGTAGGAGAAAGGAGAAGCAGCAGAAATGTCCACCAGTAGGGGAAAGACAAATGCCTGTAGTGTATTCTGTTAAAACAAAGGAAATAGACCACATATATCATCAAGAACAGAAATCAAAGCATTGACAGAAAAGTTAAGTTTCAGAATAGAAGAACATTTACTTAAAATTCAGAAAACACATAAAGCAGTGCTTTATACTATTGATGGGTACAGAACTATTGTAGTAAAAATATAAAAATGTGGATTCGAAATAGCTGCAGCCATGTCATGATGGTTGCATTTGGGGAGATTTGGGAATGGGGCCATGAAGGGGACAGAGATATCTTCAGTCCTATCTACAGTGTTTTACTTCTTTAACCAAAATTAAAATATCTGCAACAAAAATGACAAAACGTTGCACTTTATTATTTTGTCATAGTGTCCAAATTTTGAAAAAGTAGTCATTTATTCAATAGCAATTGCAAGCTTTTTGAGGCTGCTATTTTGAAGTCCTGCGCTAGCTACATTTAAGGACTAAAGTAACAATTTATAATTCAGTTTTTTTATAAAAAAAATTTGAAGTGTGAGTCATTTATATATTGAAATGTACCCAGAATGTTATATACTGCATTTAGATTTTGGTGTACACTTATTTAGAATGAATGGAGGTATGGCGGTAGCAAAGAGTTTCGCAAGTTGTTAAAGGTTCCAGATGCAGAAATGAGATTCATTTGTTTGAGCAACTGAAAGAAGGTTGGTAATGTAGAAACATAGTAAATGGTAGACAGAGTGGCCTAGAGTAAGTTTGGAGAAGCTGGGAGGGAGCATGGTAAGAAGTGTGGGCTTTATTTTAATTATAATGAAAAACTGCTCAAGTGTTTTAAGCAAGAGAGTGACAAATTTGGATTTATGCTTTCTAAATGGATCACTTTGGCTGCTGTGCAGAGAATGGACCCTTGAAGAAGGAGGGAAGGAATGGAAAAAAAAAAAAAAAAGATTGGTTAGCAGTTGTTGTACTGGTCCCTTTGGGAGGTGATGCAGAGGATGTGGGCTGGGGTTAGCGGTGGAGATTTTGAGGAGTTAAGAGTCTTCAGAATACGTTTTGGAAGAAGAGCTGGTAGGGCTTCCTGGTGGACTGGGGGTGAGGGAAACAGAGGCATCAGGACAAATCCTAGATTTCTTACTGAGCAATTAAGTAGATGATGGTCTCATTTCCTGAAATACTGACACGGGGGAGAAAGCATGGAGAAGTGGCAATTAAGGGTTAAAGTTAGAGTTATAGTGGGGACTCTTTTCTTCACTACTGACTCAAAAGAGATGCTTAAAGATATTGCCCTATTTCCCAATCTCCAATCCATGCCCTAGACCACTCCACAACAACTGCTCCTAATTATAGCCACTCATCCCCTCTCATACGGGTCGCTTTTCTGTCCCCTTCTTGACTTCTCAGTGACAGTCAAGACTTTTAATCATTCCCTCATTCTAAAGCATTTAAAATACAGTATCTGACTTTGAGGAGCATGTACATAAGTAAAAAGGTGTTTGTTTGTTTGTTTGTTTTTAAGATTTTATGTATTATATGACAGTGAGAGAGGGAACACAAGCAGGGGCAGTGGGAGTGGGGGGGAAGCAGGCTCCCTGCAGAGCAGGAAGCCCGATGTGGGGATCGATCCCAGGACCCTGGGACCATGACCTGAGCCAAAGGCAGACACTTAACTGACTGAATCGCCCATGTGCCCCCAAATGTGTTTTCAATTCAATGCAATCATGCTCCAGATACAAAGTCCAATCTCCCTGTCCTCTAAGATCTGGTTATTAATTGCCTGCATAGACATGCTACGCCCTGGAGAGTCAGTCCAAATGTTTCTGAATTTCAGAGTAAATTAGTTTGGTTATAAATTGTATTTCTTTCCATTCTAAGTTATACTGTGTCAACTGTGAAAAATACATCACTTAAAGTTCTGGGATTTTGTAGCAGATCTGGGGGAGATGGTGAAGATTTACATTGTAGAAATATAAACAGCTAAAGAATTGATTATTAGATATCTCTTTTTAAAAGTGTTTTGACTATTTTTGAAATTCAGACAGCGGTATTTTATCAAATTGCCCTGGCTTGCCTTTTTAACTCTCCTTTCTCATTTTTTTTTTTTTCCAGAAGAAAAAAAAATCCTCCGATTTTCTTGTCATTAAAATTTAACGTCATCCAGCTCCAACCCTTTGCATGCACATCCAAGAATAGATTGCTGGGTTGAAGGGTAGAACACGTCCCCCTCTGACTGATTTCCCATTGTAATCCCAGCCCAACTTCTGGGTCTCTTCCAGAAGTCCTTCTCTGTGTCTCAGTCACTGATGATACCTCTCCTCGTCCTCTCCTGGGGTTCTGGATTTATTCTGATTATTCTCTATCTGCTGCCCCTTCATTGGAATGGGAGGACAAGTGAATGTGTGGTGTGGGCTTTTGAAGCAGACGTTGCTCTCTAAATTATAAATGTCCTGTGATCCCACAATTCCATTTCTAGGGATAGATCCTGAACCCAGTTGTACTTTCCAAGGATGGTCAAAGCAGTGTCTCTTGTCCCACATGCTTTTCTGCAGTAGTGACCATGCTGGGCCCCCATCAAGGTCAGGAAGACCTCATTCCTTCTACTCTGGAAAATAAGAATCAACCTATTTCTTAACTGATGAAGGGTGAGGTAATATACCCATTTGGGGGGACAGTGACAGGCCCTTTTATAGTATTTTTAAAACCCTTAAAGGAGGGCACTTGTGATAAGAGCACTGGGTGGTGTACGGAGTGTTAAATCACTATATTCTATGCCTGAAACGAATATTACACTCTATATTACACTCTGTATTAACTAACAGGAATATAAATAAAAACTTGGAAAAACAAAACAAAAAAAACTCTGAAGGGATAGCAGTAACGTACCCCAAGACTGCAGCCACATTTTAAACACCTAAATTTGACTTCTACAGAACCTATTCTTCAGTGGGATCTTGGGGCTGTACTGACAAAAAAAGATATCGCCGAAGTCTATCCACACGTGGTAGATCTCAAAGTGGCCAAGTGTCCTTGCGCCAATGATGTAGCGTTACTTGGCTTCATTTTGAATACAACATATAATGGTAAGTTCACGGGCTTTGCTGGAAGTTGGGTGTGGAGTCTCATACTTTGTAACAGTGATGTTTCACTGGCAGAGCAAATTAGATGCATAAGGGAGTAAAAGTGTTTCCTAAACGTACCTTCGACTTTACTCTTCATCACTTCCCCTTGTCCACTTGCAGGTTGACTTTTGACTATGTCCATAGTGACTGTAGTGTCTCTCCGAATTTCATGTATCCCCTGCCACCCCTGAATACGTTACTTCCTCTCAGGGATTATTCATTGCCTTTCTAATCCATCTGCTATTCCTGCCATGTATAAATAGGTATCATGTTCTAAGGCATCATATTATAACATTATTTTATTTATTGTGTATGTGTTTTGGGGTTAACACTGTAGTATTTAATAGCATCTTTTTGAAAAAAGATTTTAATTATGCATTTGAGTGAGACAGACAGAGCTCAAGCAGGGGGAGCAGCAGGCAGAGGGAGAAGCAGGCTCCTCACTGAGCAGGGATCCCAGTGCAGGACTCCATCCCGTGATCCTGGGATCATGATCTGAGCCGAAGGCAGATGCTTAATGACTGAGCCACCAGGCACCCTTTAATAGCATCTTTATGCATTTCAACTGCTAATGTATTAGTAGTTGTTTTTCCTAGGTCATTGGTAGTTGCTTTTCCTAGGTCATTGGTGAGCTTTCAGTCCCCAGCCCAGTAAATGAGAAGGGAAATAAAAGAACTAAAAGATAAGAAACAAAATTTCATTACTCATATGTAATATGTGCAAAAATCCAAAAGTCCAAAAGAATCAGTAGCCAAGCAATCAGAATACAGGACTCTACAAAATTGAGGAATGAAATAACAACATATAAAAACCATTCCACCAAAGACTAAAGCTTATAATTTTTAAAAATCCCATTCAGAAAGTAACAAACCCCCAAATATACCTAGGAGTAAACAAAGAAACAGAAGAGTTTTAAGGCCTGTTGGACAGAAATTATAAAAATTTAACAAAGGTCATTTAAAAAGACTAAAATAAATAAGATATTTTATGTGCGTGAACAGGAACTTCTACTATTGTGAAGTTGTTAATTCTCTCCAGATTTATCCGTTGTTTCAATACAATTCCAAGAAAAATTACAGCAGTTTTTTTGGCGTGTGTGGAAATTGACAAGCCAATCCCAAAATACATATGGGAGATTGAAATAATGTGAATAACATAATTTTAAAGAACAAAAACTTGCCCTACCAGGACTTATTATAAAGAAACAGATTCAAACAGTGTGCTTTGATACAGGGGTAGACACACCCCCTTGCCCGAACTGTCTCTGAATTCCTAATGGATTAGTGGTTTTGTGTTCTCTAGTTTTTCGAGCCTGCTTGTGCTGAATTGGTTTAGTTGGAAACTGCGCCTCTTCCTCCTCTGTGTCAACCAGATGGAAACTCAGCTCCTATTCTGACTTTCTGACTTTTGTGGCTGCCATGCCGGACCCCCTCCTTCTCTCTCTCCAAACCTGCCTTACTTCTCTGAGCCACAGGAGAGGAGCGATTCTCAGCTCTCCTGTTCCATTCTGTCACGTAACGGAGAGTCACAGGAGAGAAAGAGCAGCCTTCACTCCTTGGGGTCTCACTCAACCTCTCGAGAAAAGAAATAGCTTTAGCAATTCCCCCGTACCCCCCACCCCCTCCTGCCCCAGCTGCCTTCCTCTCTACTGCAGCAAAAAAGAAGTTCCCCCGGGATCTGAGCTGCTACTTCCTAAATTTGCAGTTCCTTTGTGAGGCCCTGATCTGTCCCTGCCCCACCCCAGCCACCCACTCACCTCCCCCATCCCACACACTCAGCCACAGCTCCCTGCCCCCAGCCTTCATACCACATGAGGTTAATTGTGGGAACAGATCTCTGGGAGCCCCGGGGGTTCCCTTCTGGACTTGCTATCCACCTTCCTCCTCTGTGACACTCCCAGTGCTTCTGCCCTGTCTCTCATCCCTGTTTTGTCTGTCAGCCCCAGAAACCTAAGCTTCCTAGGTCACTTATGGTTCCTATACCACACACAGTTATGGGCTTAATTTGACCCAAACTTCTGTCCCTTCCCATCTACCCAGAGCCATTCTTGGCATTTGTGGGCTGTCAGCAGCGATCTCCCCCATAGGGCTCATCTTTTCTCTGAATGGCCCCTTCAGTTTGCTGCCCTAGAGGGTCACCTGGCCAGTCCTAGTAACATGCCCTCTCACATGCCGCTGTATGTCATCATCCTTGCTCCTGGGGATCATTTCTCTGTATCTGCTCTGTCTTCCCTTCAAAACTTCCAGTTCCTTGGAACTCGGACTTTCCCTCCCTGCAATTCCTCCGGGCTACAGCCTGTGTGGCCTTCCTGTCACTCACACTCCCTCATGGATGACTTCAGTCTCTGGACCCCTGCCCTCCTCGCCATGCTATTTTTTTTTTAAGATTTTATTTACTTATTTGACAGACAGAGATCACAAGCAGGCAGAGAGGCAGGCAGAGAGAGAGGAGGAAGCAGGCTCCCTGCTGAGCAGAGAGCCCGATGGGGGCTCGATCCCAGGACCCTGGGATCATGACTGGAGCTGAAGGCAGAGGCTTTAACCCACTGAGCCACCCAGGCGCCCCTCGCCATGCTATTTTTGTCACTATTTTCAGTGACCTCGCCATTCCGTGCAGTACTCAGCTTCAAGGTCTCCTCTTCTCCAGTGAGCTTCCCCAGTCTTCTATGCCCATGTTCTAGACCTCATTGTCTCCAATAATGTTGTTATCTGCAGAATCTCCACCATGAGCATCTCACCCTGTCCACGACCTCCCCATTCCGTCTCTCCTAGTCCTACTCCAGCACTGCTTTGATCTCACGGAGACTTTCCCCACTTCTCAACACCCTTTCTCTCTACCTTCCATAGGTTGTATAGCCCACACTTATCCACACTTCTGTAACTCCCCTGCCCTGCTCTGTCTTCCGTCCCCATGCAGACCCAACTCTGATGTTCTACTGACTGGTCTCTCTGTCAGTTCACAATCACATCCCAAGAGGGCACTCAGCACCACCCAGAAATCCTGTCTCTTTACTGTGGTATATTTATTTTCCAACTCTGCAAAATGACCTTCTCTCACACCTCTTCCCACTCCTCCAACCCTCTGCATTCTCTTCTCCATTTTGCTCTCAGCTGTGACTTCATCTCATAGTTCATGTAGAGAGCCACGACGGATCCCGAGGAACTCCACTCAAACCTGCCACTCTACTTGCATTCATACTTGCACACTTTGCCTTCTTGCCCATTGCCTCACGAGAAGTGTCTGCTGCTGTCAGAGTCACCCCCCACCCTGTTCTCCTGGACCCCACTCCCTGCAGCCATCTGAAGCACTCACATCTATGTGGCAAATGTCACCTTTTCCTCTGCATCACCTGCTCTCCCTCCTTCCTGGACTGGGTCCATTAGCATGCAAATAAACCCTAACATCTCCCATCCTAAGCATCTCTCTGTTCTCCTTCAAAGCAAAATTTGTGCAAAGAACTTTTTGTAGATGGCGCCACATTTCCCACCTCCCCACTTTGTCTTCATCCCAGTACAGATCAGTGTTTGTTTCTCGCTATTCTTCTGAAATGTTCCTTCCCAGGATCACCCATGATCTCCATACGGTAAGTTCCAGCAGTGAATTCTTTTTTTTTTTTTTTTTTTTTTAAGATTTATTTATTTATTTGAGAGAGAGACAGAGAGACAGAGTGCACCTGCGAGCTGGGCGAGGGGCAGAGAAAGAGGGAGGAGGAGGAAGCCAACTCCTCACTGGGCAGAACCTGCCCACAGGGGTCTATCTCATCACCCTGAAACCATGACCTGAGCCAAATCAAGAGTCCTGACACTTAACAGACTCTGCCCCCCGCCCAGGCACTGCCAGCAGTCAGTTCTCATTCTTCATTCTACTTTCTTTCCCAGCAGCAGTTCTTACAGTGGACCACTGTCTCCTCAAAATACGTTGTTCTCTTGGTTTTCTCGATTCCACCTTTGATTTTATTCCACCGCACGAGTTACTCCTTAGTTTTCTAGATGGGCTTCTGGTTGGTGTGCCCCCCCCAAGTGTTGTTGAACTCAGGACTTTTCCTGGACCCTCCTTCCTTATGGAATTATGCCTCTCTCTGAGAAACTTAACTCAGTCCTTCGGTAGACATGCCGTCTCCAAGTCCATGACTCCTAAATCTCTTTCTGGTGCTAACTGCTCCTCGGAGACAGAACTCCTCTATTCAGTTATCTATTTTACATTTCCTCTTGATGTATAATGAGCATCTCAAATACAGAAAGTCCAATACAAAACTCTTGATTCATCTTCCTCGGAAATCTGTTCCTCTCCAGTATTCCTTATCCCAGTTATATCCTCTTATTCACAACTGAAATCTAGAACCCATTCCCACTCTCCCTTTCACGACATTCCAGGATGGTGCTGTACCCAGCATGACCACTTCTCCCCTCTGTTGAAATCTTAAATCAATATGGGTTTTCCACGAGCCTAATTCATAACTTCTCAAATGGTCTCCCTATTTCTGTTCTTGCCACTGTATAACCCACCTTCCATACAACCACTAGGGTGATCTCCTTAAGGGTAAACCAAATCATGTCACTTCCCTGCATCTAACACCCAGTGGCTTCCCTTTGGCCATTAGAATAAAATCCAAACTCTTCACAATGGTCTACATCAGCTTCTACAATCCTTGTGGTCATTCGTTATACAGAGTGGCTTGTAACTTGAGTCTAAAAGTATTAATCAAGATAAGGCATTTATTGCACTGCTTACTTCTCTATTAAATATTTCTAAACTTTGCAGGGGTCTGGTCATGTGATATCATAGAGGACACCAGTAGTCATTCATACTTAGACTATAGGACAGTGTTCTGTGGAATGAGACTTAATGCTTAGAAAGACAACGCTTTTGTCATTAGTTTTCCTCTTCCTAGAAAAAGTAAATGATAACACTTCCAGCTATGTCTTTGTCTACACGGAAAACAGCTGAGAGTGAAAATACACACTTCAAGATATGAGTGGTCCTACATTCATTTTTGGGAAACAGAAGATATGTATTAGATTATCAACTGTTTGTAGGCTCCCCCACTGCCCTCAATAGTTAATGCCAATTGACTAGACTTCAGGTTAATATTCTATATTTAAAATGAAAGACTCTCAACACTCTTACCCATGGCCAAAGAAAGGCGAGGTCAAGGTATATGCGGTGGGTTCCATCTTCTTTTACAAGGTTCTCATGAGGCATTAGCAAATATTTTTTCTGTTTTTTAAATCACAAATATTAAAGTAAGTCAAAGACAGTTTCTTCCTCTTGGAATTTTAAATTTCTTCTTGGAGTTTTTAAATTATTAAGTAAGATTGTATTTCCAAAATAGGAATGTGTTTATGCTTACAAAAATACCATCAGAAAAGAAAAAAAAACAAACAAACTCTCTTATGTTATGTGAATGAGGTCTGTGAATTAAATTAACAAAGGCAGATTAGCAGGGGAAAAAAAGCACACGATTTTTATTATTATTTACGTTCATGGGAGTTAACTGAATAGAAGTGAAAATTGAGTGGTTAAACTTGGGGGCATAGATACCATTTTAAGAAAAGAAAGAAGTTCGGGCTTCATGGGATGATAAATTACAGGGAAGTGACTAGGAAATATATGGGCAGAATAATGAAAGAGAAGAGCTATTCTAGTAAAGTCTGTTTATGCAGACTTGTCTCAGTGCTGACGCCCCTCCCATCTCTGATGATAAGAGTGCTCTTCTCTTCCTGGTACAGGGGTGGGGAGGCACGTTTCCCAAAGGGAAAATTTTGCTCTGCTTTTAGGCAGGTAAGGAGATGGTGGAGAATGCTTCTTGAGTCTGTTGATTCTCATTTGCCTTCAGCTCCAAGTAATCCTTAAGCCAGAGTGGCATATTTGGGGTGGCATATTCGGATCCCCTTCAATATAAAACACAAGCCTTAAAATTTAATTCAGATGATTGGCTAAACTTCTATGTCAACCTGAAGTCACTTCATCTTTCCATTGCTTGGGAAATGAGATCGCAACTGAGGGGAGGGGAGTTGAAGTGGGGCAGAGAATTGTTTGGAAGGTGGGACAGATGAGGACCCTGGCCCCAGATGACGGAGCACCAGGGGAGTGGGTTATTTGCTTTGTAAAGTTGTCTAGACTTAACCTTCCTTTCTTCTCATGTTAGGCATTTACATAGGCCTCAGTTCTTCCGGGTTTTGGGATTACGACAATATCTTGTGGTTTAACCTGACAGATACGATCTATTCCCAAATTGGAGAAGGTAATTCCTCTAACTGTACCTTCTTCACCTATCCCATGTATGTCAGCACTTGATCAATATTGATGAAATGTCTTTGCTTTGCTGGGGAGCTCACCTTTTCCTTCCTTTTTAACCCCTGCTATGATTTCTTCCCTTAGAACACAGAGAACTTACAGTGGTGGATATGGTTTTAACAAATCACTTTTTAGTTATCCTCACCTCTCTGGGTTGTTTTGTAAGTGGAGATCTCCGTTATCCATCATCCTCTGTCTTACCGGTATGTGAATTGTGTTTACTTATTTTCTGTAACAAAAAGTGGAGATTCTTGATACTTGAGCTCTATGTGGTGTATCTTAGAATTTAAATGCTTTTTCCATGTAAAAAATGGAAGTGACTTTTTCCTTTGCTTTCTAGTGTATTGAATATATCCTTTGAAAATGGTGCTAGCTTTATTGCTATACAAATTTATAGTAAGTTTTAAATATGTACATGTAGAAGATATTGTATCTATTTTATAGTTATATATGTTCCCCAAATACTTTATGGTAACTTACAAAGCTAAATATAATATTACAAATTAACATGAATTATAAAGTTACTTTTGGGAGCACCTAAGTGGCTCAGTGGGTTAAAGCCTCTGCCTTCATCTCTACATGATCTCCGGGTCCTGGGATCGATCCCTGTATCAGGCTCTCTGCTCAGCGGGGAGCCTGCTTCCTCCACTCTCTCTCTCTGCCTGCCTCTCTGCCTACTTGTGATCTCTGTCAAATAAATAAATAAAATCTTTTTTTAAAAAAAGTTAATTTGGGGTTTGAAAAAAGGGGACTATGCATTTTGGTGAGGATATATACTACACATACCATGAAATTCTTTTTTTATTTTTTTATTTTTTTTATTTTTATTTTTTTTAAGATTTTATTTATTTGTCAGAGACAGAGGGAGAGAGAGCGAGCGAGCACAGGCAGACAGAGAGGCAGGCAGAGGCAGAGGGAGAAGCAGGCTCCCTGCCGAGCAAGGAGCCCGATGTGGGACTCGATCCCAGGACCCTGGGATCATGACCTGAGCCAAAGGCAGCTGCTTAGCCAACTGAGCCACCCAGGCGTCCCTCTTTTTTTAATAAGATGTGTTTATTTTAGAAAGAGAAGCGGGAGGGGTTAAGGGAGAGAGAGAACCTAAAGCAGACTCCCCATGGAGCAGGCAGCCTGACAAAGGGCTCTATCCCACAACCCTGAGGTCATGACCTGAGTTGAAACCAAGAGCTGGAGGCTCAACAGACAGCCACCCAAGTGCCTCTCATTACATGATTTTTAAAAGAGTCTGGGATCCTTTCTGAAATTAAGTTCAAGCACAAATAAATTAATACAATGGTGAAACAAAGCAGAGACCAAAGATGACATCTCCAGCATATTATTTAAACTGGGTTAGAAGCTGGTTTTAGTGTGTGATGCTTGTAACTGCTAGGATACAGAAAGCATCATTTCCCTTTAGTATAACTCAAATTGCTGTGCTTTGTTTTGCCTTCTGATATGCAAGCAAAAACTGAAGTGCTTTTTTTTTTTCTTGTAGTTTTCCAGAGCAGACTTTTGTGGTTTCGAAAGGGTAAGAAGCTTTAATTCCCAAGGGTTGGTGAGAAGCTAGGTATTTCCTTCATGACCTGAGAGATAAGGGGCAAGACAAGAACCCACAACGTAGATTGTTCCTGTTACTATGATCTTATTTACAGTTTGAACTTGAACACGTTTCCAGCAAATGTTAAGCAATGATCTCCCCTTCTGTTTCGAAGGAAGAAGTGCCTCTCCCTATTCAGAGGTCTCCCCCACCTTTTCTTTGTATGTTCTGTCCAGGACTCGGGGAGTGGTTGAGGTGTATTCTGCACAATAGTGCCCAGCTGGAAAGAAAGTCAGGGCTGAGCTTTGGCTAACACTTTTCTCCCCCCAATCCAGCTACCCCCATGTGGGCCTCTGCCTACCTGGAGCAAGGCTAGCCACAGCTCTGCTTCTGGCCTTGGGGTGTGGGGTTAGGGTTCCATCAGTTTTTTTGTTTTTCTATTTCTTCTTTCTATTCCAAAGTCAAGTTTTGTATTTCAACAAAGTCATTCCCAACAACACATAAGCATGCTTCAGTTTGGAAACCACTACAAAATCATGATTATTCGTAGACTTTGGCTGTGTCCCTTCTGCTTTCCATCCTCATATGGGCCTGTGGGCAAACACCCAGGTGGGCACACACACGCTTACTCAAACCGTCTAGAAGGAAGGAGCCCTTCTGTCTTAGGACGCAAATGGGATTAACTTCTTGCCATACTAATTGGAGGAAATGTGAAGCAGAGAACCAGGGAGAGCAGTCAAAACTGATGTACCTTAGAAAGAACAGGGGGAAGCACCTGTCAAAATAGGACCCCAAACCTCGCTCAACTCTGTCATTCAAGAATGAGGGTGAAGAAAGGAAATTTGTACAGATAAGACATTAGGAAAGTTTACCACCAAGAGACCCTCAGGAAGAAATGGGGTGCCAGAGATAGTGACAGAGCTAGAATGTGAGCTCTCAACCCGAACAGAGGCAGGCACCGGGGCCATGATCGCCTCTCTGGGATCTGTGTCTAACGTGGTGCCTGGCACAAGGTAGGCATTTAGTAAATATTTGTTCAAAGAATGGAATTGGTATAAAAAGTAACAGTTACAAATTTTGTGTTTTGTACTTGGGCAGAACCAAAACTCCAGATAATACAAGGACTGGAGATAGTTTTCAGTGGGTCACCAACCCATTTTAAGATCCTTGTTTCATAGGAGAATCAATATGGAGAATAATTTTGGAATTTGATAGAAAAATGTATAGTTCCACACAAATGAGTTTAAAGGATAGTTACCATAAAAGAAAAAGGCATATAACTTAAAGCATCCAACCCACCAGAGGAAGGAAAAAAGGATTAAAGAATAATCCATTGATTCCCATAAAAAAACAAGAAAGGAGGAAAACAGATGCAAAGATAAAAGAATGGAAAACCAACTATAAAGTAAGATGTTAGAAAACAATCCAAACATATTGGCTAAAACTAAATCACACAGAAAAAATGATAAGGAAACAAAGGAGACTATCACCTCAGCTTTGTTCCTTACCCTTCAGCTCCCACTAACTTCCATCTCCTGTCCTCCTGCCTGTTAAGTTGAGGAACCCCAGTGAGGAAACCTGGCATGTCTTTCCTCTAATGGGTCATGTGAGAACAAGACTTTTGGCCACAAAGACCTGCAGGTGGAGGACTACAAGGTGTGGCTCCTGGAGAGAGCTTGACTTGCAGAGCTCTGAGAACCCCCTCCCCCCAGAAAAGGTTTCTGTCAACCTTGAGAGAGTGGCAGGTCTTCTGGAGAGAAGCCCAGTGGGAAGGGTATAATCTCCTTGAATCGGAGGTAAGCAAGTTGGAGGAGACCAACAGGAGGAAGCCTCTTTCTGGATCTGAGGTGAGGGAGGAATGGCAGCCCAGGGGTAGAGAGACCTCTTGGCCTTCTGTTACTCCAATATCACCATATTCTGAGGTGCTCCCCAAACCAGACCTGAGCATTCCCTTGAAAATGCATCTAAGCCAGCCTAGCATTCTGAGAACACAAGATCTTTAGAATCAGAACATACAATGTTGCTGATGGAGAAGACAACAGACAACAACTGAACAAGAAAGACAGAACTTAACCACTCCTTTAACAATGAGCCAATGAACACCTCTTACTGGTTCCTGAGATTGTACTGAGATAGTAGCACTGAGATCGTAGCAAGAAAAAAAAGACCTCTGACATTTATTAGCTTAGGGTTTCAAGTGCCACATAAAAATACTTTCTGGGACTAAATACCACAAATTGCAACTAAAAATGGAATAAATTGAATGATAGAAGAGCCACTGTTTAGATGCAAAAAAGTGGCATGGAAGCTGAAAAGGAAAAAACTTCCCAGACCATCTAGGGATGATGAGTAAAAATCACTGGGGCAAAGATAAGTCTTTGAGGATAATCCAGGTCTAAGAGATGAGAGAATTTTTGGAAGGAATAAAAAAGGAATAGATAGAAGACAGGCAATATTAACACAAATAATAGAAGATTACACTGAAATTTAAAAAGATCCAAGGCTATCTATTGAAAATGCCCACTAAATCCTGGAAGAATTGAAAAACATGTATGCATCTGAATTTGAAGTTGAAGGGGAAAATATTACAAGTTTCCAAACAGAAAGAACAAAAGCAAATCTACGTCACTGGTATTAGATTAATACAACAGTAGAAGCTGGAAAATAGTAAAACCCACATCTACAGACTATCAAGACAAAAGGACCAAAGTCCAAAAATCCTATTACCAGTCAAGAGATTATTCATTCATCTTTCAGATTAAGAAAGAATTTGGAGAATACATCACCCAGTTATCCCAGCTAAGGAAAGAACTTTAGCAAAATAAAACAATGAGCACAGACATTGGGGCAAAAAAGAAACAAGAAAACATTGGTGGACAATGGTTTTTCTCATTGTATCTAATATACGTTTCCGATCTATGTGGATTAAAGTGAAGTGCTAGACAAAGATCTTGAAACAGAGAGAACATGTTGCAAGGGAAATTAGAATTTTCAACTCTAAAAATTATTATTTTCAAATAGCATTACATTCCCCATAGTTAAAAACCAAAAAGGGTATATAAAGTTCCACATTGAGAAGTCTCACTTGCTCCTTTGTCTGTATTCACCCTGCTTCTCCCCATCCCCACCATCTTTTATCTTTTCAGTGATTTTTAAATGTAATTTCAAATAATTATTAATATAAATTGTCCTCTTTTTTTTATACTATATTCTACATATATACTTACCTGTTGTTTCCACTTAGCAACATATCAGGGGGAATATTCCATATTAGTAAATGAAGAATGGCCCTTTCCCCCCTTCCTTCCTTATAGCTCTGAGTATTCCATTTTGTGGACTTCCCAGAGTTGACTTAACCTGTACCATACTGATGGATGCTTGGGTAGTTTCCTCATCTTTTGCTATGACAAACAATGTTGCCATTAACAATTTTCTAAGTGGTAGGTTTGTAGTCCAAGTACATGGGAACTTAGACCGTCAGATCAGTGAGTAAATACTTACACAAGGAATAAGTACTTATGCAAATTGTCCTGCAGAGAGGTTTTTACTATTTGCAAGGATATTATAATAAATCTTCTCGAGCTAAAATATTTCAGCAAAACTCAGGGGATTTTGTTAGTGATGAGAGGGGAGGAAAACACTCATTCTGAAAGTAGCAAAGTAGTGTGGCAGAGGAGGAAAGGGAACAAGTAACTTCTTCTGAAAAGTATAGGGATTTACCTTTAGGTAAGACCTTTTTTATAATAATCGAAGGAAAGATGGAAGGAATGGGATATATGTGGCTATTTGGGCAGGTAGTTGAAGGAGCTCATACTTGATGATTTGTTCATTCACTTACTCCTTCATTCAACAAATAGTAGCTGAGGACTTGCTATATGCCACATTTGTGTAGACAAGGGGAATTTTATCTGTGGAATGAGACAGGTGAAGTCCCCTAGTCTCCTGAAGCCTACTGCTCTATTGAAGGAGGTGGACTTCAGACAGGGTCATAAGTAAATGCATAATGTGACTGCAGATTGTAATTCGGGCTTGTCCACATGAAAGCAGGGAAGAGCAATAGGGCCTGAAGCAGAGATAATACAGTATTTTAAACAGGGTGATTCTAGCAGGCCTTCCAAGGAGGTGAGCTTTAAACAGAAGCTCAAATGACCTCTAGGAATGGTTTTAACAAAACACATCCAGAAAGAAGTAATAGCAAGTACAAAGGCCCTAAACTGGGAACTTGTCACAAGGTGAAATCTGTTAGCCTCCCCAGTCTGTTCCGTGGACCCAGCAGGGACTTCAGGTCAGTTCTTTAAGGATAAAACTCAAACTCTGTGAGACGTACAAAAGCCTTCCCAGTCAGAGCCTTCCTTACCTTCTTCAGCCTTATCCTGTCTGCTCTTACCATAAGCTCTCCTTGCCAGCCATCGTAAACACTTGCCTTCCGTGAGATGAGCCAACCCTTCCAGCACCTCGACTCAATCACAGAAGATGTCTTATCTTCTCAGCAGGCCCTCCCCCCTCCTTTCAATTTCACTTGGAGAATTTCTCCTCATGCTTCAGAATCCCTCCCTGACCCCCAGGGTGTCCCATCTGTGCAGTCTTCAAATCTATCAACACTAATTCCTTTCATTCACCACCCTCCTCTGAGTGGCCCATTGACCAGCCTCACGACACATGAGGTATCATATCAAGGCCTGTCTCATCTGCCACATATGCACATAAGGTCCCTTGCCGGCTAGCAGATAGGGGGTCTCAGTAAATATTTGTGGTATCAGTGCAAGAGTAAATGGAGACAGATGGGAGCTACACCTTGCACTGGCTTATTAGCCACGTCACCATGAACTTTGAACCAGCTCTAGCACCCTCTGGACCTCAATTGCTTCATTTTAAAATGGGCATAATAATACCCACCTGTCAGGTGAAGCAATTAAGTCACATCATGTAAGAACAACCTTCACATGATTTGTGATACAAACTTAGAAAAACAGTTGGATCCTCACCCCTACACGGCTAGTCAGGACCTTCTGAAGGCAAATGACGGAAACCAAACTAAAATTGATTTTAGCAAAGGGGAAGCTATTAGCTCACGTAAGTAGGAAATTCAAGGTGGGGATGGATCCAGCTTCCAGACATGACTGGACTGAGTGCCTAACAGATGTCTGTAGGACTCTGTAGGATTCTGTCTTCTTCACGTTTGGGTCTGTTTTCCTAGAAAAGCTTTATCCTCACTCAGTTTTCTCCAGTTATTAGTAGGAATAGGCACCAGGTTTTGATGTAGTCAGGTTAGTGGCCCCAATAAGAATGAGTTATGTCTTTACAGAGAGCCCCAGTAGGTCTGGGCCCACCTGACTTGGATCACGTGTTCATTCCTGACCAATCTCTGCATCCTGAGTTCTTCCTTGGAATGAGCCCAACTTGGTCAGCTGAAATTATCCCCAAGGATGTTCACTGGAATTTTACCAGTTTGCTTCCAAGTATGAAAAAAAAGCAAGGACTCTAAAGAGAAAGAAAAAGAATAAATCAAGTCCCAATAAAAATTCTAGATCAATTGCCTAGATATTATAACTGATATCCTGCAAACCTGAAGATTTAGATTACATTTGATGTAACAGCTTAGCTTGAAGATACTACACTATTGAAATAAATTGTTCATTTCATTTTGAAGTGTTTTTTTTTTGTTGTTTGGCAGTTTTATGAATTATAACATATAACATATAATTATACACATATAACATAAAATTCACCCATTTAAAGTGTGCGATTCAGGCCTCTGGTACAATCACAGAGTTATGCACAATCTATTTTAGGACATCTATTTAAAAGACTTTTAATGCACAGATTATAAAGACTTTCTTGCTGGTCTGTAAAAATGCAAGGTCTTCCTTTTGTCTCAACAATACTTGGAACATGAGAATCTTCCTATAACAAAGCCATCTTTAAACCCTCACACGTAATTCATATCCAATATACAATCTATAAACTTGTGGCCCATCATGACCATGATAACTGTCTGACAGTTTCTGATAGCTCCAGAATAATAGTCTTATGCTGACTGACCCCAGCGTCTCTCACTAACAGAGGCCAAGTCACGTGAAGTTTTCTTTTCTTTTTATTCCTTTTACATGTGTTGTTCAAAATGCATGTTCTTGTCCTTTGTCCTCACTCTCCCCCCCTTTTCTTTTGTTGGCATACAATTTTTCTCCTTTTATTTGCCTTCCATTCCTAAACTGTGACTGTTTCGAATTTTTTTTAAAGATTTTATTTATTTATTTGACAGAGAGAGATCGCAAGTAGAGAGAGAGGCAGGCAGAGAGAGAGAGAGAAGCAGACTCCCTGCTGAGCAGAGAGCCCGATGCGGGACTCGATCTCAGGACCCTGAGATCATGACCTGAGCCGAAGGCAGTGGCTTAATCCACTGAGCTACCCAGGCGCCCCAGACAGTTTAGAATTTTTTATTAAGTTTTTCTATTTTATATCTTAAGTCTACCTATTCCCTAAATGACATTTTTATTTCTTCATTTATTCATGTAGGTTGACTATATCAAAGGAAAATTGTGGTATAATGAAAGATGTTTTGCTAACAGAGAACACTTTGAAGGTAAAATGAGACTTTTTTTTTCAACATGATGGCATATAAAGACTAAATAAAATAATATAAATAAAAATAGGATAAAGTAGAAAGGTAGGCTTGCTTTATATAAGTCAATGGCCTAAAACTGAGGGGAAAAATTAAATCTGAGACAATAGACATGCTCGGTTATAAGTGCAAGAAAACCGTATTTGCATATACTTAATTAATGACACATTTAGAAATATAGATACTGCTTATAACTTCTGCACCTTTCTATTTTATAGTTGATTATGTTACTATCACCTTTGAAAGAAACAGGACTCTAAGTGAGGTATGGTATTAAATATTTTATTAGTTTTCCTTTTTTTAAAAAAGATTTTTACCTGAGAGAGAGAGCATAAGAAAGCGTGCACAATTGGGGGCAGGGGTAGAGGGAGAGGGCGAAGCAGACTTCCTGATGAGCGGGGAGCCGGACACACGGCTCGATCCCAGGACTGCTGGATCATGACCTGAGCCAAAGGCAGACACTAAACCAATTGAGCCACCCGGGCGCCCCTGGTATTAAATATTTTAAAAGTTAAGACATTTTATTTCTTGAATTGTTTCATAGATTATTATTCATCTAAAAGATGGTATTTCTTCAGGATGAACAACTTCATCCCTCTTTGCACCCAGTTATGCCTCTACTTGGGTTTAATGGCAATTACCTAGTGATGTTAAATCTGGACCTACGCTGTAGTTCTAGAAAAACCACCCATGCCGAGAAGAGATGCTTTGCAGTGTTTTCTGGACTCCCATCTCCAGAAGAGAAGCAGAGACATCGAAGAATTATCACTAGTATTTGTGGTCAGTCAGGACAACACAGTAGTTTGCTGGTTTGTTTGCTTAAGATTACACAGATTAGAACTTACATTTAAAAAATGGCGTTAACCTTTCCTTTCTCTTTTTGCAGTCCAGCTCTTGTTTTTATGCCAAAGAACCATTTAATGAGTGGTTACCTTGCTTGCCTCATATTTTGAAAGGAATGAAATCTTTACCTTCAACTGTGTTAACATTTCTTGTTGACCAAGAGCATAGTGCTGGGATCTACCTCTTATCCAGCCAGGTGGGTCATTAGGTGATCACTCTTGATGACACAACAATAAAAATTTATCTTAGCAAACATTGATTTTGAAGGTCTTTTTATTTGTGGCAGTACAAGTTGATAAAATTAGCTACAGCAAAATTATTTATCATTAATAATATAGTTGAAGGCACTCTAGGGATTTCTTGCCTCTGCTGGTCATTCAGTTTGATGGAAAATAGGGTGCTCTTTGCATAGTGACTCCTCTTTGCTTATTCTCCAGGAGCATATAAGCTGAGCTTGGTTTACATAAAGTTGAGGTTCCATAAGATAGTTTCAACGAACAAAAAAATGGAACAAGACTTAGACTTATAATTTTAGGGGAGAAAAAATAATTTTCCTCTACCTTCTTATGTTCAGTGATTGGGACCCTGCAAATTAAACTGATAAAAGATTAACGGGAGAAGAGAAAATGATTTATGCAGTGTATGTACACGTAGATGAAAATCATTGAGGAGAAGCTTGAAAAGGTGGTTAAAATTGGGGGGCTATATATCATCTTAATAGTTTAAGGGGACAGGTGAGAAAGGCACTTAAGGGAAAACAAGTGAAAAAATAATGGATTAACAGGGGAACAAATAGGAGATAAGAAAATTTGTGAGGTTTGTCCATACAGTTATGAGTAGTTTTCCCATCTCCCTCAGGGCCATAAAACTCCCCAGGAAGAGTCATTTGGGGTAAGTTTTATTTGCATTCTCCCTCTGAGAATGTATCTATTCTGAAGAATTAATGGTAGCTTATTTCCTGCTTTTAGTCAGAGAAGGGAAAGCTTTTTTTTTTTTTTCCACATCTGTTGAATCTTAAGTGTCTTCAATTTATAATAATCTCTTTACCATAGTGTCATGTCTTGGGTACATATTCTGACCCCCTACAATATCACGATCCAATAGAATTGGAATGTAGTCCAGACATCCACATTTTTAAAGGGTAGTTTGCCATCACAGTTATAAGCATGGGCATTGGAATCTCTCTTTGGAGTTCAGCAACGGTTCTATAATAAAACCTTCTCATGTCATATATTATAGAAGCTTAGATAAATTATTTAGTGTCCTGAACTTTATGTTCAACATCTATAAAATGGACACATAAGGCAGGGGGAGGCCGAACAAAGACATATGGATGGTTGCTAATCCTTTCAGTTCTATGCTGTGTTAATGGATGTGTCCCTATCTTAATCAAAATCCAAGTAGCAGAAAACACAAAAGAATTGTAACATAGTCTAGTAATATTAATGGTAATATTCTTCCGATTTGCTCATGGTTTGCTTTTCTACTTCTAGAAAAGCACTATTGCTTGTGTTAGCATCCTGAGAAATAACAAACCAGGATTAAGAACAAAATTTCCACAATTCATCTTTCCTTCATCGTTCTCTTCTCCTGTTGGAATGGTATTCCATCCACGAAGCCATTTTCTGTATGCTTATGGTAATCAGGTGCGTACACACTAGATTTCATGCTCTAGTGTAGGTGTAAATCACTCCCTTATTCTATGCTGAGTTGTTGTACATCAAAGAACAGAGTCCCTCTGATGATCGGGGAGGTTTAGAAAGCTCAATGAAGAGAGAATGAAGGACGAGGAATTAGTGACGTGGATAGAAACAAAATCTTCTGCAAAGTTTTGGTGAGCAGTAGAGCAGTGAAATGCAGTAATGGTAGCAGGAGAAAGGGAGGTTAAGAGAAGATTGAGAGACAGAAGGAATTAGGCTGTGCTGATGGGAATTATTCAGTAGAGAGAAAAACTGATGGTGCAGGTGAGAGAGAGAGAGAGAGCGAGTGAGAGAGGAAGAATTCCTGGAATGACATTTCTAAGTAGGTGAGAAGAGATGCCATCTATGAACTAGAAGACAGGTTGGTCTTCAGAGCTTCTATAATAACAGGAAGAAGGGAGAGTTTGGGGGTTCCAAAGTTGATAAGTGGGTATATGTGGTAGTGGAAGGGTGTGGGCGTTTATCTTTTATTTTCTCGGCAAAAATCAAAATTATTATCTGAAAATGAGGATGGAGAAGTGTCAGGGGTTTAGAAAAAGGGAACAGAGTGAAATAGTTGCCCAGGGGATGGGAGAGTGTGTTGACTGAGGGAAGCAGGTGTGATTGCGTATGCTTTATGCTTATGAAGTCCACATGCAACCAATTCAGCGCTATTGAATGTTGTTCTCTGTGTTCAGTTGTGGGGGTCCATACATGTTGGAAAAGACAGAGTTGTGTTTAACCACAGTTGGAGTTTCACCAAGGAATTATTAAGAAGTAGAAGAGTGTGCAGAAGGCAATGTAATAAGACAAAGCAAAAAAATAAGAAATCAAAGGGATGAATATTAAAAAGTTGTGAACAATTTACTTGCAGAAAATATGATTGTCTGTATAGAAAAAAATGATATATACCAATTATTAAAAGAAGTGGAAAAGTTAAACAAGATGGAAGGGCAAGTCAATTTCATTTCTACACATGATCAACAAATTTGGAAGCATAATTTTTATGACACTGTGTACAAGAGCAAAAACAAAACAAAGCAAAATGACATACAAAAAATTATAAAGTGGAGCACCTGGCTGGCTCAGTCAGTTGAGTACACAACTCAATCTCAGGGTTGTGAGTTCAAGCCCCACGTTGGGGGTACAGATTACTTAAAAATAGTATCTTTAAAAAACTATACATAAGAATAAATCCAAGATTCTTGGGGTGCCTGGGTGGCTCAGTGGGTTAAAGCCTCTGCCTTTGGCTCAGGTCATGATCCCAGGCTCCTGGGATCGAGCCCCGCATCAGGCTCTCTGCTCAGTGGGGAGCCTGCTTCCCTTCCTCTCTCTTTGCCTGCCTCTCTGCCTACCTGTGATCTCTCTCTGTCAAATAAATAAATAAAATCTTTTAAAAAATAAATAAATCCAAGATTCTTAAGATCTCTGTGTAGAAAATTATAAACTTTATTGAAGGACATTTAAAACTTTTTAAAGACATGGATATAAACCTACTTGTGGATAGGAAAACTTGTCTTATGATTTCTTCCTCAAATTAATCTGTAGATCTAATACAACTTCAATCAAAACCTCCAGGCTTGTTGGAGAGCTTAAGTT
The DNA here is from genome assembly GCF_022355385.1 of Mustela nigripes. Classification (NCBI taxonomy): domain Eukaryota; kingdom Metazoa; phylum Chordata; class Mammalia; order Carnivora; family Mustelidae; genus Mustela; species Mustela nigripes. The sequence continues at coordinate 115,818,964 of NC_081569.1, forward strand.
AATTTTAAAGTATATATGGTATATGTCAATTCTACCTCAGCTTTTAAAAACTTCAAATAAAGCAAAAAAAGAGTATATTTGGAAAAGCAAAACACCAAGAATAACCAAGACACTTACAAAGAAGAATGAGGATGAGGTATTTGCACTACCAGATATTCACAATTTTTAAAAAGTTATAGTAATTATGATAATGTGGTTTGGACCCAGGAGCAGACAAATTGACCAATGGAAGGAAATAGAAAGCCCATGAATAGCCCCATTGTATCTAGAAGGTTGATGGAGGCCAAAAATTGTTTGACTCTTCCAAGGGAAAAATAAGAGATTGCTCAAAATAGGATGGGAAATACTGGTTACATATGGAAAACGTTGAAATACATATCCACAGTACAAGTCCAACTCCCAATGCCTTAATAATTTAAATATAAAAACTTTAAAAGGAAAATATAAGTGAATATCTTTCTGAAATCAGGGTAGGGAAAGCCTTTTAAAACAAGACCAAAAAAAAAAAAAAAATAGCATCACTTTCATTAAAAAGAATTCTGGGTCTGCAAGATGGCAGATTAAGAAGGTTTCAGCCCTGTTCTCCCACAGACATTGAATCAGCAACAGTATACAGGTCGGATTACCTTTGCAAGAACTCTAGAGACCAGTTAATTAGCTACAGCACCAAGACCAACACAAAAACCAAAAAGGGATTCTAACAAAAGGGTCAGGAAAATTAACCCATCTGCATTCCACTTCCAGCCAGCCTCGTGTGGCACAACCAGGAGGAATCCTCCTGTTCAAGAGATCCTCCCTTGGGATAGAAACAAAAGAGTGAACCTTGCATGCAACATTCTGGCTTGTCTGAGGGGTCCTCCAGGGACTGGTTTCTGTTTTGCTTAACCCGGAGCACTGACAGGGTTTGTTTGGAAACAGCCAAAACTAGGAGAGTAATGTTGGCAAGATGGTAGAGCAGGAACCTTTAGACCCTCCCTTTCCTCCAGAGACACCAATTTCACAAAATGCAGACCAGAATACCTTTATAAGAACTCTAAAATCCACTTGAGAAGCTACAGCTCAAGCCAAAGAGATTCCAACAAAAGGGGTAGGAAAACTTGCAACATTTTCCATGTCCATCCACACATCTCCTCCTATCTGACTTAATGCTGCACAAGTTGGAGGAAACACTCTCCCACAAAGGATCCTCCCAAAAGGATAGAAACAAAATAATTAACTGTGTGTCCAACATTCTGGCTGGACTGGGGAAATCTGTGTCATCTGACTCAAAGCACTGATGGAACTGGCAGCCTTGTTGAGAAACTGTTGAAAACAGTTATGATCACTGTACCACTTTATAGCTGCAGTTCTACAGCCACATAATAGAGGCAGCAAGAGCTTATGGGCATCTGGAAGAGGAGGGATCTACAGCTCAAGCAATTTGAGACAATGAAAAACACAGCACAAGCCAGAGAAAACACATCCTTAGAAGAGATTTCAGAAGTCCTAGAGCCTCTAGCTGGTCTGATCAGTAAGAGTCTGCGTGAAGCCAGTCCGTAAACACTGGGTTCAAGTGGTTTTGTGGTGAAATGTCCACATATCAAAATAATAGCATGACAAGGCATGCCGAAGAAATAGGGACACATAGCCCAATCAAAGGAACAGAATAAATCCCTAGAGAATGACCCTAAAGAAATGCAGAGCTATGAGCTGCCCGACAAAGAATTTTAAACAACTGTCATGAAGATGCTTGGTGAGCTAGAAGAGAACAGATAGACAACTAGAAGAAATCAAGGAAACAATGAACTAATGAAGAGTATCAAAAATAGAAACTATAAAAAGGCCAAGCAGAATTTCTGGAGCTGAAATGTGAATGACTGAACCGATACACTCACTAGAGGAGTTCAATGAACAGCAGACTTGATCAAGCAGAAGAATCGGCAAACTTTGCAGAGAGGCTGTTTGAAATCGATTCAGAGAACTAAAAGCAAAAAGAGTGAAGAAAAGTGAAGAGAGCCTCGGGGCTGTGTAGGGACTATCAGACATATCCAGGCAATATGGGAGTTACAGAAGGAGAAGAGAGACAAGGGGAGCAGAGCAAGCTTATTGAAAGAAATGATGGCTGAAATTTCCCAAATCTGAGGAAAGAAATAGGCATACAAACTAAAGAAGCTTAAAGAATTCCAATCACAGGGGCGCCTGGGAGGCTCAGTGGGTTAAATCCTCTGCCTTCAGCTCAGGTTATGATCCCAGGGTTCTGGGATCAAACCCCGCATCGGGCTCTCTGCTCAGCGGGGAGCCTGCTTTCTCCTCCCTCTCTCTCTACCTGCCTCTCTGCCTACTTGTGATCTCTCTCTGTCAAATAAAATCTTAAAAAAAAAGAATTCCAATCACAATAAATCCAAAGATTTGAGACATAATCAAAATGTCAAAAGTCAAAGACAAAAAAAAAAGTCAAAGACAAAGACAAAGAATCTTAAAAACAATGAGAGAAAAGCGACTCACTACATACAAGGGAGCTTCCATAAGATTATCACTGGATTGCTCAGCCGAACCGTTGCAAGCCAAAAGAGAGTGGGATAGATAATATATTCAAAATGAACGAAAAAAAACTGTCCATCAAGAATACATTCAGCCGACTATTGTTCAACATTAAAGGAGAAATTAAGATTTTTCCCAGATAAACTAAAACTAAGGGAGTTCACTGCAACTAGACTTGTTATGGGAGTCAAAAAAAAAAAAAAAAAAAGGCTGAAGAGAGTCCTTCAAGTGAAAAATAAAAAGGATACCAGGTAGCAACATGAAGTCACATGAAAATAAAAACTTTTCCTATAACATAAATACATGAGCAAATTTAGTAACTTGTATTAATGTAACTTTGGTGCATAAATTCACTTTTAATTCTTGTATAGAAATTAGACAAGGGGCACCTGGGTGGCTCAATGGGTTAGGTCTCTGCCTTTGGCTTAGGTCATGATCCCCGTGTCCTGAGATTGAGCCCCGCATCGGGCTCTCTGCTCGCGAAGGAGCCTGCTTCCCCCTTTTGCTCTGCCTGCCTCTCTGGCTACTTGTGATCTCTCCCTCTGTCCAGTAAATAAATAAAATCTTTAAAAAAATAAGAATTTAAAAAAAAAGAAATTAAAAAGAAAATAACTTCAAAATTATAAATCTATGCTGTTGAGTATATAATATAAAAAGATATCATTTGTAACATCAGGAACACAAAATGGGGAAGTAGAGTTGTGTACGAATATTTTACATGCAATAAAGCTAAGTTGTTATCAGATGTAAAAGAATGTTACGACTTTAAGATATTCATATAATTGCAGTAGTTACTACAAGAAAAAATATATATAGGATATACGCACAAGAAAAGAAGAAGGGAGTCAAAGAATATCACTACAAATGACAGCGATGAAATGCTAAGGAAAGCAGTAAGAGAGAAAAGGAGGACAGAAGCCTACAAGACCCGAAAAACCAATAAACAAAGCGGCAACAGCAAGTCCTTCCATATCATAATTACTTTAGATGTATATGGGTCAAAGTACCCAATCAAAAGACAAAAATAAGCTGAGTGCATAAAAACAAAAACCAACAACAACAAAATTCAGAATGCAAACATGTGCTGTCTATAAGAAATTCACTTTAGCTAATACACACATAAGCACACACATAGGCTGAAAGTGAAAGTATTGAAAAAAAATTCCATGCAAATGGCAACCAAAAGAGAACAGGGCTAGCTGTGTAAATATACAGAATAAACTGTAAGTCACCAAGATTTAGACCAAGAAGGTCATTATATAATAATAGAAAGCCAATTCACCAAGAATATATAATAAACACCTGGCAATTCGCAGACCTGTACCCCGGGGATAAAAATATATGTTTATAAAAAATTAAAAATTAAAAAAAAGAATATAATATGTGAGTGTACAAATAAAAAAAATATTCATACAAGCTTCAGAGCTCCTAATATATGAAGCAAAATTTAAAAGAATTGAAGGGAGAAACAGCAACATAACTGTTGGACCCTTCAATCCCCTACTTTCAATAATGGATAGAGAAACCAGACAGAAGATAAACAAGGACACAGAAGATATGAACCACACTGTTGGCCAATTAGACCTAACAGACATAATCCCATGACTCCACTTAACAACAGTGGAGTATAAATGCTTCTCAAATACACAGAGGATTCTTTAGGACATAACATAAGCAAGGCCACAAAACAAGTCTCAACACATTTAAAGTGACTAAAATTATACAAAATGTCTTTCATAATCGCAATGGAACAAAACTAGAAATCAACAGCAGAAAGAAAATTGGAAAATCCATGAGTATAAGGAAATAAATCAATGTATTCTTGAACAACCAATGAGTCAAAAGGGAAACTAGAAAATATCTCAAGAAAAATAAAACAAAAACAAAACACACTAAATTTATGGGATGCAGTAATAGCAATACCAATAGAGAAGTTTATAGCTATAAACACAAATGTTAATAAGGAAGAAAAAATCTCAAATCAACAACCTAAATTTACAATTTAGGGAGCCATAAAAAGAAGAACAAACCAAACCCAAAGTTAGCAGAAGGAAGGAAATAATGAAGACTACAGTAGAGATAAATGCAATGGAGAATACAAAAATAATAGAAAAAAATCAACAAAATTACTGATTCTTTGAAAGTTCAACAAAATTGATAAACCTTTAGCTATAGTCACTAAGAAAAAAAGAGAAGAATGAACTAAAACAAAAAAATAAAGAGAAAACATTATAACTGATATCACAGAAATAAGGATTATGAGATTATGAAAAATAATATGCTAGCATATTGGATAACCTAGAAGAAATGGATAATTTCCTAGAAACCCATAACCTACCAATAGTAAGTCATGAGGAAGTAGAAAATCTGAACAGATCAAAAACTAGTAACAAGATTAAATCAGTAATCAAATACCTCCCAAGAAAGGAAAGCAGGATCGGGTGGCTTTGTCGATTGAATTGTTCCAAATATTTAAAGAAGTAACATCGGTCCTCCTCAAACTCTTACCAAAAAATTGATGAAGAAGGAATATTTCCAAGGTTATTCCCTGAGGCCAGTATTACCCTAATACCAAAGTTAAGAATACTATAAGAAAAGAAAGCTAGAAATCAATATCCCTGAAGAACATGCATGCAAAAATCTTCAACAAAATACTAGCAAACTGAATTAAAGAGTGCATTAAAAAGGATTATATACATATGACCAAGTAAGATTTAATTCTGGAATTCAAAGGATGGTTGAACATATGAAAATTAGTAAAATTGGTAAATGTAATATACTACATTAACAGGAGGATGATGAAAATCCAAGCAGTCATCCCAACATGAGATGCTGAAGAGGAAATGGACCAATCAGATCTGCTGATGGGAGAGTGAATTTAGGAAAGCAATTTGGCATTATGATCCTGTAAATTACAACGATTGCCTATGCTATGACTCACCAGTTTCACTTTTTTTCCGGCAAGGGAAACATATATTTGAGGAAACATATTAAAGTGTTCATTATGGCACTGTGAGTAATAGCATTAAATAACTGAAAATAATCCAGATGACCAGGAGTAGGAGAATGAATAAATAAATTGCAATTGATTATAAAAGCAAATGAACTGAGCTATGTGCAACATGTATGAATATACATAATGTTGAGAGGAGGGAAAGTAAGTTTTAGAAGACAATATATAGATGGTTTCTTCTTCTAAAGAGCAAAAAGTATAAATTCAAGCAATGTATTTCTTAAACATGCATGCATATATATTGCTAAAACTAAAACAAAACAGAACCAAGGGAATGAAAACACAAATTTCATCTCAGAATACGGGACACCTCTGAGGGAAGAGTCAGGATAATAGGACTGGAGAGAAAGAAGAAAGTGCAAAGTACTAGCAGCATGCTAATTCTTGGGTTAGAATGTCCAGTTCCCAGTTGTTTGTAATATTATGAACTGAAAAAATAAAAGTAAGCTGTACATGGATCAATAATTTAAAATTGAAAAAAAAAACACAACGAGATGCCACTGTTTACATTCAGGTAATCAGTAAAAATTAAAAGTAAGTTTTTATAGTATTTGTGAGGTTTGAGAATACACTGCTAATGGGCTTATAATTCATTTTCAATTTCAGGGAAATTGAAAAGCATTTTAGAATTTCTGTTAAATTTATACAAATATATTGCATGGAGCACTGGGTGTGGTATTAAAAACAATGAATACTGTTACACTGAAAATAAATTTTTAAAACTTTAAAAAAAAATTATACAAATATGCATAGGCTCTGACTCAGCAACTCAATTTTTCAGTATGTGCTCTAGAGATACACTTTAACACTAGTACAGAGAGACAGGAGAATGGATGCTCCTTGCAGTATGGTCTGTAACAGCGAACATTTTGATACAATGTAAAAGTGTCTGTTAGTAGGAAAACAGTATCTCCAGTAGGCTATATTCATAATATTGGAAACTATGCAGCAGTGTAGAAGAATGTGAAGATCTACGTGGGGCTAATATAAGATGATCTGAGACATTTTTGCCAAGTGCAAATGTAACTTATAGAACAATAGGTAGAGTATGATGACATTTTGAATGTATTGTTCAAAGTACCTTTCTCTCAACCACCCAACCACCATAAGGCCACTAGTAACATTTACAGGAGCCAGAGCCAGAGTAAAATTGTGGGGCTCCTCTGTATCTTGTGTCTATGAATACAGATTGTGCTCGGACAGGATGAGCACTAATTTCTGAGTGATAGAACACTTCATGTATTGCTCAGTACATTTTCTCTGTAATATGCATGCCCTAAACATGCAGTCCAGTGCAAGGTTAAAGCTAGTCTAGAGTGCTAGGATGGCAACCAGAGAGAGAATGACGTAGTTATAGAAAAAAAATATATGTGTGTGTAATATATATATGTGTGTATGTGTGTAGAATTTTGAAATATAAAAGAGTGGTTACCTCTGGGGAGGGACAGAGGAGACCACAGTTCTGTAACATAAGGTTTTTTAAAAAGGACAATTTTTTGGATGGTGGTCAAACAGACTGCATCTATAATGTTTAAATTTAAGAAAAGCCTGTTTTCAGGTATAACTTCTCACTAAAATTAATTTTTAAAAACAACTTTAAAAAACTGAAATCTTCATCTGAATAAGACGTAGGCCGTTAAAAGAGGTACCAAGCAAGCAGAATTCATCCAATACGAGATCCGATTTCTCTTCAAGCAACTCTTAATTGAAAGATGAGGGAACAGAGAAACTTACACGGTGGAGTATATTTGAAGATTTACTAAGGTCCCAGGACACACTCTTGTAAATGTCAGTGGGCTCTCACACACAACACTCATTCATATACATCTTTGCCAGATGCCTGGAACCTAATGTCTTATGTCAATATGAGGTAAGCTCTCTCCTTCCTATCCAAGTATACCCAGCACTTCATCCTTTTATGATCCTCCCCACTTGGGAGATGATGGGATAATTTCATTCTTTTATACAGTCACGGTGCACACTGTGTTGACCTGAGACCCTGGCACATACATCATCAATGAAACCCTAGGAAAGAACTGGGTGGGGAGTCTGTATGTGTGTCTGCAAGTGATGGGTGTGGGAGTGTGGGAAAAACCACGTTGTAGGAATTTTCTTACCGTCACAAGCTCGGGCTGAGAGGTTAATGCTGACTGTGAGATGGCATCTGCTTCCATGAGGTATCATCTTTTTATTCCCTTAGGTGTGGCTTTCAATCGACGGCGGCAACACTTTCGAATTATTAGCTGATTTTCATGACGATATCATAAAGAATACTTACCATAGTTTTTATACTTCAGATATTACTTTTGTCTCCCAAAGTGGAAATGTCTACTTGACCAAGGCAGGTGAGAAATTCAGTTTTACTGGTATAGGAACTATATATGAGCCAGGGATTAGAACATATATGAAAGAAATCTGCCATATTAATCAATTAATCTTAAAGTCTCAAACCAATTAGAGGTGACAGATTTTTAAAAATTACTTTCATTGGGGTCAAATACACATAACATGAAGTTGACCGTCTTATACATTTGTAGGTATACAAGTCTGGGGGTATGAAATACATTCAAAATTTCTGCAGCCCTCAGCACCATCCATCTCCAGAACTCTTTCTATCTTGTAAAACTGAAACTCTATGTCCCTTAAAAAATAAATCCTCATGGGGCTCCTGGGTGGCACAGCCAGTTGGGTGACGGACTCTTGGTTTAGGCTCAGGTCATGATCTCAGGGTTGTGAGACTGAGGCCCCTGTCAGGCTCCACAGTTAGCACAGTGTCTGCTTAAGATTCTCTTCCCCCTTCACCCACACCCCGCGCGTGTTCTCACTTCCATGTGCATGCTCACTTGCTCTCTCTCAAATAAATAAATCTTCAAAAAATAAAAATAAAAAAATTAATCCTCACTTTCCCCCTTTCCACAGCCCCAGTAACCCCCATTCTACTTTCTGTCTCTATGATTTTGACTACTCGAGGTACCTCGTATAAGTGGAATCATACAGTATTTGTCTTTTTGTGACTGGATTATTTCATTTAGCAGAATGTCCTTAAGGTTCCTTCATGTTGTAGCATGTATCAGAAGTTCCTTCATTTGGAAGGCTAAATAATATTCCATTGTGTATATATGACATTTTGCTTATCTTTTCATCCAATAAGTGACATTTGTGTCACTTTCATGTTTTAGTTATTTTGACATTTTATTTATTTATTTTTATTAACATATAATGTATAATTTGTTTCAGGGGTCCAGGTCTGTGATTCTTCAGTCTTACACGATTCACAGCACTCACCATAGCACATAACCTCCCCAATGTTCATCATCCAGCCACCCTATCCCTCCTACCACCCTCCCCTCCAGCAACCCTCAGTTTGTTTCCTGAGATTAAGAATCTCTTATGGTTTGTCTCCCTCTCTGGTTTCATCTTGTTTCATTTTTCCCTCCCTTCCCCTATGATCTTCTGTCTTTTTTCTCAAATTCCTCCTATCAGTGAGATCATATGATGACTGTCCTTCTCTGACTGACTTATTTCACTTAGTGTAATACCCGTCCACATCACTGTGAATGGCAAAAGTGCATTTCTTTTGATGGCTGCATAATATTCCATTGTGTGTGTGTCTCTATATGTATATGTGTCTGTGTGTGTGTATATATATATATAGATATAGATATAGATATATGATGTGATATATGTATCACATCTTCTTTATCCATTAGTTTGTTAATGGACATCTAGGCTCTTTCGTAGTTTGGCTATTGTGGACAGTGCTATTATTGTAGTTATTTTGAATAGCACTGCTATGAACATAGGTGTACAAATATCCCTTTGAAATACTGCTTTCAATTCCTTTGGGTATATCACAGAAGTGGAATTGCTACTTCATATGGTAATTCTGTTTTTAATTTTTTAGACCTTAGAATTCTCTTTTCCACAGTAGATATACCATTTTACATTCCCACTGCCAGTATAGAAGAGTTCTAATTTCTCTGCATCCTTGCCAATGCTTGCTATTTTCAGTTTTTTGTTTTTGTTTTGATAGTGTTCATCCTAGGGGATGTAAAGTGTCTCTTAGTTTTGACTTGCATTTTCCTAATGATTGAGCATCTTTTCTTATGTTTATTGGCCATTTGTATATCTTCTTGGTAGAAATTTCTATTCAAGTCCTTTGTCAATTTATTAATGATTGCTCTTTTCTTATTGCTGAGTTATAGAAGTTCTCTGTATATTCTGGATATTAATCCCTTATCAAACATTTGCATATATTTCCCCCCTTCTTTGGGTTGCCTTAAATCTACTTGGTTAAGTTAATTCCTATGTATTTTTTTTGGGTGACATTATAAATAGAATTGTTTTTCTAATTTCCTTTCCCGATTATTCATTGTCAATGTAATACAACTTATTTTTGCATATTGGTTTTATATTGTGCTACTTTGCTGAATTCATTTATTCTAATTTTTTTTTGTGTAATCATTAGAGTTTCTACATATAGGATCATATCACTGTGAAGAGAGATAATTTTACTTCTTCCTTTGTGATTTGGATGCCTTTTATTTTTTTATTGCCTAATTGCTCTGGCTAGAACTTCAAATACTATGTTGAGTAGAAGTGGTAAAAGCAGACATCCTTGCCTCATTCCTGATCTTAGAGGAAAAGCTTTCAGTCTTTCAGCATTGAGTATAATGTTCACTGTGGATTTCTCATATATGGCTTTTATTATGTTGACATAATCTCCTTTTATTCCTAGTCTGTTATGTGTTTTTATCATGAATAGATCAGAACACAGATCCCCAATATTTGGAGGACAGGGTCCTTTTTGCCCACCTTGGCTCCTGTAAACTGCCCCAGGAGTATGTGCACAGCTCTGCCAGATACCCCTAGTGGGAGATGGGTAGCTACTACTAAGGGCTGAAATTAACCACAATTTACCATCCAATCCTTCCTCTGCAAGTTGCAAGCCTTTGCAAATGTTCAAGTGAGGAGACAGATTCCTGGTACCTCCTGCTCTATTGTCTTCCCAGAATCCTCTAGAGGGTGATGGGCCTTTAGGATCTACAAAAGTAGGATCCTCTGAACAGCCTTAAAGAAGGGAACCCTGGAACATCACGCTATGTTCCCATTTGCAATATCTGTGATGTTTTACTTTCCCAAAAGCAATAATAGCTCCTATTTACTGAGCTGCATTTGGGCTTAACATGTTACAAATATCATCTTGCTTAACAGTCATAGCACTGGCTGAAGTAGGCAATACTAGCCTACTTTTACAAATTAAAGTGATGCAACTAAAATCACATGACTTGTAAGAAGTGGCATTGTGTAAATGTTATATTGCTCTCCATCTTACTTTAATTTTGTGATTTCATTGATCAAGGCTACCAAGTTTAGGATCAAGGCTCCTCTCAGTTTATTTGTGCAGTAAAAGCAACAGCTCAGATTGATTGACCTTACTGACAAGCGCCCAATCTTTTCCAGCTTGGTTGAATTTTGTTAATCAGTCTTGGAGCCTAGAATGATAAAGAAACATGATTCTCCATTTATGTCTGTATCTCTATGATCTGCATTCTCATTTTATGTTGTTATTCAATTATGAGGTCTTTGAGGTCTTGTTTTGTTGAATCTATTAATTTGTTAAGGTTCTTTGATGCAAAATATGGGAGAAAATTTGCCTCCTTTTGGGATAGGCTTTCTCTCCACTAGATTCTTTATATCTTTTTATGCTATTAGTACCTTCTCTGCCTTTTCTTTCCCCTTTGCCTCTGCTATTCCCCCACCTTCCTCTTTAACCGTTGGCTCTTGTTGCCTTTTCTTTTTTCTCTCCTTGCTCTTCATTTCTTTCGGTCTAGTTCGTCATTACAGTGAGTGCAGCACTGGTCAGACCTTGTGTTTGCTCTCAAGTAATGTAGGTGGATTATTCCTGAGATCTATTTGCTTCCCCTCATCCAGGTAGCTGTTGAATTTGTTCTCTCAGTACAGCGCCTTGGAAGGTGGTGGACCCGGCTACACTCAAGAGGGCTTGATTTGTTTTTCTCTGAGGACCAGCTTAACCACTGCCAACTTCTCTCTTGTTAGAAGCATACTACTGAGAGTCCTCGGGAATTTCTTAATCTATCTTCCTTCTTTTATTATGACCTCAGAGGTCTGAGTGTAGAGTAGTGTGACTTGTTACATCAAAATTTTCTCTTTCTTTCCTTAGTGCTTTCTTTTCTACGTTTTGACATATTGTTCTTTTTTTTTCCTCTTTTGATTGTTGCTAGTGATTTTTGTTCATTTTTTTTTTGTTTTCATTTTCTTTTGTTTTGTTTTGTTTGCTACTTATTTCTGTGCTAAAATATACCCGGCACAAACTTAAACATTTTAACTATGTTTAAGCGTATAGTTCAGTGGCCTCAAGGGCTTTCACGTTGCTGTGCAACCACCAGCATTCCTCGCCCTTCCAGAACTTTCCCATCTTCCCAAACTAAAATTCTGTACCCACTACACAATAACTTCCCATTCTTCCTCCTGTCGCCCCAGCCTCTCAGAACTACTTTTGTCCCTATGGATTTGACTATTCTAGGTACCTCATGTAAATGGAATCACCCACTTTTTTTGTCCTTTTGTGACTGGCTTATTTCACTCAGCATGGGCAAGACATATTCACGTTGTCACAGGTATCAACGCTTCATTCCTTTTTGTGGTTGAATAACATTCCATCTTATGGATCTGGCACATTTTGTTTATTAGGACATTTGGGTTGATGGGTGATGTTTAAAATTTTTAGCTCTTATGAATAATGGCTTTATGAACAATTTATGTTCAAATTTTTGTGTAGAAGTATGCTTTTGGTTCCCTTGGATACATACATAGGAGTCTAACTGCTGGGTCATATGGTGACCCTATGTTCAACATTTTGAGGAACTGCCAAACAGTGGCATACCATTTTACATTTCCACCAGCAACACATGAACACTATTGCTCCACAGCCTCGCCAACACTTGTTATTGTCTGTCTTTTTGTTTTCGTTACCTGAGTGGGTAAGAAATTGTATCTCACTGTGGTTTTTACTTGCATTTTACTAAGGACTAATGATGTTAAGCAGCTTTCCAATATGTTTAGTGGCCATTGGCACATATTCTTTGGAGAAATGTCTGCTCAAATCTTATGCCCATTTTAAAATTGGGTTGCCTTTTTATTGTTGAGTTATAAGAGTATTTTATATATTTTGACTATTAGTCCCTTATCAGATATAAGATTTAGGTGTATATTCTTTCATCGTGGGCTGTCTTTTTGACCTGCTGCATGGGGCTTTTTGATGCACAAACATTTTTAATTTTGATGAAGTCGAATTTATTTTTCCTTTTGTTGTTCATACTTTTGTATTCTATCTAAGGAACCATTCATTGCCTAATCCAAGGTCATGAAGATTTACTTTTATGTTTTCTTCAAAGAGGGTGATAGTTTTCATACATACTTTTTTGGTCCATTTTGTTAGGTGTTCATAGGACAATGAAAACTATTACTCATATAAGGAAATAAAGCTGAAATTCAGGAACTTAATAGGCAAGGAGATATACCTTCAGAAATATGGTCTCTCCAAACAGTGCTTAAGTAACACTTTTGTAGATTATTGGGTAAATTTGGAATTTGGGCCAAATTTGGACATCTCTCATTAGTTCTAACCAGAATCTGGAAAACATTGATTGTTTTCAAGACAAGAGTGAGGCTGGGTTTTTGCTGCTGCTACTACTATTTTTAATACGTCAGCATTCTTGACTACTTAGCTTCAAAGTAGTTTCTTCTGGTCTCTAATATGACTTTAAACAAGCCTTCTGAAGTTTTCTGATATGGCTTCAAAAAGCAAGTTTTCCTTGACCTCAGTATTGTGTCCTTGACACCCACCAGCAGAATTCAGTGTTATCATCTTGGTCCTTCCTTGGTCCTCCTTGGTCCTTCCTTGGTCCTTCCTTGCTCAAGGATAAGAAGGAACATCAAACTCTTACTCCATTTCCCCAGATCTTCCCCACTGTGTTTATGTATTCTCTATTCTGTCAACAAAACCTTTATTCAATTTCTGTTAATATCAGGTTAATCTTTGTGGTGTATTTTCTGGGATACTTGTTGAGATGGTAGTTGTGCAGTAGCATTTCAGAATCTAATGATCAGCCATCATATGATTACAAGATAAACAAAAATGACTATGAGTAATATGAGGAGGGGTTGGAGAGTAGAATGAGGTATGAAACATTTGCAGTATTCTAGAAAGCTCCCTCGTGCTATTTTCCCATCAGTATTCTTCTAAGGGTAGCCATTCTTCTGACTTCTAATACCATAGATTAGTTTTACCTGGCTTTGAACTTCACAGGAATATAATTATGCAGTATGTGTGTATATATATATATATATATATATGTACACACACATATACACACATATTATTTTGTGTATATAAACATATATGTATATATTGTATGTATATATATATTATTTTGTGTCTGACTTTTTTTTTTTGGTCAACATTATTATAACTGTGAGATTCCTCCATACTGACGCATATGTTACCAATTTGTTCTTTTTCACTGTGGTGTAGCTTGCATTGTCTGAATATTATATTTATCTATTCCACTCCTAGTAGGTATTTAAATTGTTTCTATTTGGGGTTTATGCTAGAGAAGCCATGGACATTTTTGTATCAGTCTTTGGCTGGACAGAGCTTCCACTTCTGTTTGGTATATATCTGGGAGTAGAACTGCTGCATCATAAAGTATATGTTTTTTTAGTTTTTGTGGAAAAAAAAAAAAACATTAAGTACTGTCAACACTTCCCCAAAGTGGCTGTATCAAGCATCTGTCCTACCAGCAATATGAAGGAATCCCAGTTGCTGCCCCTTCCCACCAGCACTCCGTATTGTTAGGCCTTTGAATAGTAAGTCATTCTAATGGGCACATAATTGTACCCTTTGAAGATTTCGTTTGCATGAGCAATGGTGTTGAGCATATTTTCATACATTCATTGGTCGATCTGTATCTTTTTTTTTTTTTTTTTGGTAAATTATCTCAAGTCTCTTTTTAATCAAGTTTTTAATGGAATGATTTTTTAAATTGATTTCTATGAGTTTCTAAGGTATTATGGACGCACATCCTCTTTTAGGAACAAAACTTGCAAACATCTTTTCCCAACCAACAGCCGGTCTTTTCATGGTGTTGTGAGGGCCAAAATTGTTAATTTTTTAAAAGTTCATTCTGTCAGTCTTTGCTGGTATGGATAGTGCTTCTTTCATATCCTACTTGAGAAGGCTATCTTTTGGCTATCCCAAAGTTATGAAGGTATTTTCCTGTTTTCTTCTAGAAGCTTGTCTTTATGTTTGTTATATAGATCAGTGTGAAATTTCTATTTCTGTGTGTGGTATGAAGTGAGGGTTCTTTTCTTCCCTAATAGCTGTCAAATATTTTACTGTGATCTTAAGTTAAGTATTAAGTATTCACGGTCATGAGTAGGGTTTTTTTTTTTTGAAAACTCTTTAATATATCCATAAAAGTCATACTACCTTACAGTTTTTGTAAAAACCATAACTGTCATTGTCATGTACAGCCACCCCATCAGATTATCTAAAGTGCTGCCCTCTACCGACATACCATCCCATGCTACGCCAGTAATAATCTGACTGATTGTGATGTCCTTGCTTGCTATGGGTTACCAGTGTCCCAGTAGCTGCCAGGCACAGAGGTCATCTGTGCATTCCTTCAATATGTGAGCAACTCAGTCCCAGAATCCAGCCTTGATATTCTATCTTCCAGGGATACTTTGAGTAGAGATCTGTGTCACTTAAAGTCCTGGCAGGAAACGTAATTTCACACAAGTGTCTCACCTGGAGATCCTTTATAAGGAAACTAGAGCAGTGGAAAAAGTTAAAGGAACCAAGAATGGTTTTGAAATAACCAGAGATTAGCAATGGGAGAAAACCATCAGCGTCCCTTTGATTTAAGGGATAAAGCAAATAAATAAGTGATAGATAGATAGAAGGTAGTAGATAGGTAATAGTTTCACCTAGGCCCAATCAAAGCTAGACAGCAGGCACCATCCTGCAAGAGATTCAGTGTAGGAGGCTCAAAGCTGGGGTCAGAACTGCATCACTAAAGTAGGGCGAAGGGTAGGAGGAACTATGTAGACTTTTCTCTCCTTCCCTTGTCCTTACCTCCTGCTAGTGCCTTTCATTGGCCAAATCCAATCAGAACGCATCTGGAAACACAGCACAAATAATGCAATTCATAGGGGTCAGCCTTCCAGTGTCCCAGACAGAGAGAAGAAAGTCTGGGGATGGATCTGGAGGAACAGGCAAATAGAGAATAAATAGCACATATTGTGGAACAAAAATCAAACTAGACTAAGCAAGATTACTTTGGAAACAGTGAAAATAACACCAAAGAAAATGGAACTAAATTGTCCATATAAGAGATAAACTATTACATATAGATACAACCAAAAAACACGTCCACATATAGAAAAATAAGTAAGTGGGAAGAATCTAAAATGATAAATATAGGTGCTAAAGATTGAGAGACTGCAAGTTGGAGACATTTCCAGTGATGCAGTGGTGGTGGCTGTTTAGCTATGGTTCCCAGCACATTCCCTCTGATATGAATGGCTGGATGGGTGAATGCATACTGAAAATAGGAAAAAAATAAAGGAAAATAAAATTGACAATAATGTTATTTTTTAAACTGAAAGCAAAGCTGTGTCTGAATTATTTGGACTATAAAGTGTAAATCAATTTTAAAGGTGCAAAAAAAAAAAACAAGCTAGTCTTGGATTTTGCTGCTACAACAATGAATAATAGCACATATTCTTCTCAGAACCTTCAGAGAAAAATAATATTACCTAAGAATTTGGAGCCAACCCAACCATTTATTCATGAGCAGAGCCAACAGAAGAATGTTGTAAAACTTGTATTTAACCAAATCTGAGATCCATTGGTTGTAAGATGACTTTGTTCTATTAACACAAGTAAAAACTTTGAATTACATTTTTTAAAGATTTTTTAAATCTATTTATTTGACAGATTAGAGATCACAAGTAGGCAGAGAAGCAGGCAGAGAGAGAGGAGGAAGCAGGCTCCCCACCGAGCAGAGAGCCCGATGCGGGGCTTGATCCCAGGACCCCGGGACCATGACCAGAGCCGAAGGCAGAGGCTTTAAACCACTGAGCCACCCAGGCACCCCTTGAATTACATTTTAACAGTGTTTTAACTGTGATGCTGAGTGATGCATGGATTACTCCGACATTATTTCCCTTGCCTACAGTTGCATTGCTTGGTGTATGATAAGGCGATCTTTTGAGTGTATTTCACTAGCAAAAGATAATGCAGTTTCATCTGTTTGTGAGTTTCTTCCTTTCTTAGGTCCTAGAAAGCACTTGGTTGTGGTTGTACAAGGAATATGAAATAGCAGTAATTCTTCCAGTGTCGTTTGCTTTACTGATAAATACAAGCTCTGCTTTGTTTTCCTCTCTTACTGCACCCACAGTAACTTTGTTTCAATGCCAAATTATAATGTAATATTTTTGAAGGCATGTTAAACATTAGTAAAATTTAACATTTATTATACTAGTGTTTCAGGAAACTCCCAAGTGATGGACAGAGCAGGCACAAACTCTACTCCCCTGAGGCAAATTGACCACTGTATCGTGGGTGCCACCTGGTGGACCATGATTGTAAGACACAGCAATTATAAAAGTGATCTCAAGACGTTGAAGTGTATTGTAGGTTTATAGGTGAGCTAGGGCATATTGAACCACAGCAACTGTAATGGTTCATTTATGAGTCGACGAGGCCAACGGGTGCCCAGGGGAAGCATTATTTCTGAATGAGTCTGCGTCCGAAGGAGATCAGCATTTGAATGAGTGGGCTCAGTAAAGCAGACTGCCCTCCCAGCATGGGTGGACACCATCCAATCCTTTGAGGGCCTGAGCAGAATGAAAGGGTGAAGGAAAGTGGAACTCACCCCATTTGCTTCCTGCCTGCTTGTGAGCTGGGACATCAGTCTTCTGTCCTTGGACTGGGACTTAAACCAGTCCTCTTTCCAGTTCTCGGTTCTCACGTCTTTGTCCTCTGGAGTTCCGCCAGCCAGTCCCCTAGTCCTCGGGCTGACAGACAACAGATCACAGGACTTCTTCTCGGTCTCCATGCTTGCATGAGCTAATTCCTCATAATAAACCTCCTCCCGTGTCACACCAGCTTGTGCAGGGTGACAGGTGAGAGTGACAAGAAGAGGTTGGATTCTCTCTTTATCTTGAGGGGGCATAAGTAGGATTTGTGGATGGCTCAGATGTAGGGCATAAGAAAAGGAGAGGAGTTAAGAATGACACCAAGGTTTTGGACTGAGCACCAGGGAAAATGGCAGTTGCTGTGATGGAGATGAAGAGGACTTGGGCGGAGGAGTTTGCTTGGGGATTGGAAACTCAGTCTGGAAGGAGTTCAGTGTGAGATGCCTGGCGGCCCCGGAAGGAACTGTCAGTGGAAGGCTAGATATGCAAATCTGGAGTTCTGGGCAGAGAACAAGACAGGAGGTTTAAGAGAATTATTCACATTAAAATGGGTTTGAAATTCTAAAACTGGGTGAGATCTCTAGAGATGGTGAGAAAGGAGATCTAAAAATTGAATCCTAAGGTGCTCCAGCATTCAGGGGTCAGGGACAGAAGAATAGACCAGGAGAGTCTGGCCAGATTGGGGTGTGGGTGTGGAAATTAGCCTTTGCATCTCAAGACCTGAGCGTTCTCTTGGGCTCCAGCCAGGCGAGGCAGCTGGCTCTCTGGACCCATGTCTGGTTGGATGCGTACTTGTATGTACTTACTACCAGATTACTGCTAGTGCTACTTAACATGTTACCCTAAAGCATGAAAGAAACATAGGACCCCAAATCTTGTTCAACATATTTATCCTAGGATAGCGGATGACACAACGGTCTCTGCGGATCATTCACCCTGCTTCTCTGAGGGTTGTCATGGTCTCCTAGCTTTGGAAGTGTCCGGGTTCCCGGACCAAGAGGAGGAACCACCACCAGGGAGGCGCTCACCTCTTCTCCTCTAGACCTCTACCTCGTCCCCCTCCATCCTTCACCTACTTTAGCAATCAGGGTTGGGGAATGAGCTGGAGCCTGGAAAGGACTTCTGGGGGACTTAACAAAGACTGACATGAGTTTTACTAATTCTGGAGTCTCGAAGACCTACTCCTGCCCTTTAGTTTAAGTGAAGGGTTTTCTCCCCCCTCCACCCAAGATACGGTATTGAAAGTTCTCTAGTTGTACTATATCAAGAAATTTCTGTTTCTTTCCTAACAGGATTAATAAGATATGGTAAAATTGGATCTATTTCTGATAAGATTTTCACATTATACTACGACCACATGGGCTTTATACATAAACTGACTCCAGACCACTTTGAAGCTGATATGTCACTTAGAACCTCTGGGAATCCTAAAAGTATTTTTGGACAGGTTAGTGATAAAATGCATTGAGACTGTTTGCCTTGTTTTAAGAATTGATGTCCCACTGTGCACACAGAATTATGGGAAAACGAGAAGGTATTTTGCTTGAGACAAACTCTCTTTTATTTTTTCCCAACCCCCCCTACCCCCAGCAACCCTCAGTTTGTTTTGTGAGATTAAGAGTCACTTATGGTTTGTTGAGACAAACTCTTATTAATGCATTTTGCTCCATCTGACTATAGGGGAAACCTCCAAAACCTTCTTCCCAGTCCCATACTGGGTTCTAGAGCTTTAACTCCACCCAGAATGTCTCCCTACAAATATCTTCACAGCAACACCACCAGATAGTCTAAGCTATTACTTAGACCTATGTCTTCCAACCCAGGTTCGCAGTACATTTGGCTTTTCTACCTCCCAAGGCTGACCAAGAAACAGGAGTTATCTTTTCCCCACTGGCTTACCTCTCCTCTTTTGTATTCACCCTGCACCTTCATTTTTTCCTTTTCTAATGCTCTTATAGAAAGGAGATACTATCTTCTTCGTAAGTGATGCTACACAGAGGCTTTTCGAATAATTTTAATGCATAATGTGCCACTTGTGAAGGTTCTGCCTGAGAACGCATCACTTGGGCATCCAGTTGTGAAAATGGACTTTCTTCACTATATCAGCAAAGAATCCGATTTTTTTTTAAAACTTGGCCTTAATGAAACCATCCCTTTGTCCTAAAGGAAATAGAAAATAATGGCTGACTTGAGTTTTCATAGATATTCCAAATGACTAGGCCAATTATTTTCATAGATATTCCAATTACCAGGCCAAATTACCAGAGTTGAAAAGATCATGTTTTCACTCTCCTTGTCTGAGATGGGAGGAGAGTGACGGGGGAACTTCCCGGAGATGGTACGGGGCTGCCACGTGACCATTCAGGGCTGCCACGTGACCATTCAGGGCTGCCACGTGACCATTCAGGGATGCCACGTGACCTCCTCGTGACCTCCCCATGACTGTAAAGTGCTGCCACGGGACTTGCCATATATTTGCTGTTATGTGGGTTCTGTACAGACACAAATCAAAGGACATGAACAGGAGAGTAGGACTTCCGGAAAAAGCAGATATCCCCATTTGTCACTAACTTTACAACTTCTAGAAATGTCTTAGTTCTCTTATGTGAAAGTTTAAATTATTAAAATCAAAAACCAGTTGGGGTTTTCAGCGGCAAGAGTTCACCTCCCAACCCCCAAAGCAAGCAACAGACATCCTCTCTGGATAAAAATAATCACAAGCCTTTATTTGGTTCTATGTGCCAGGCAGTGTTGTACATTCTTACATTTTTATAACAACTCTTTATCTTCATTTTACTGATGAAGAAAACGAGGCACAGCAAGGCTAAGTAATTCAGCCCAAATTGCACACGCCACTGGGTAGTTCCTAGATCAGGCATCAGCCCGGACAGCAGGGTCCAGGGCTTGTGCTTTTGTCGTGTGTGGCCTTTCACTGGCCTTGTACACACTTTCTGTGGGATGTTCTTATCACTCACATGCTAGAATGGCATTGGGAATTCTAAAGCACTTTCAGCCTTTTCGAGAGGCCCTTTAAAGAGCCTTAAGACATCCATTCAGTCTCACGCCAGTTTCTTGCCTGTTTCCTACTCTCTTCTTCCCAAGATCCAGGGGACAGGGCATGACAGAAAATGGGTCTTAGAGGCACCATTGAATGCCTGTGCCCCCAGCCAGTCTGCACTATCTACCACCTACTCCTCATGTCATGTCCACAAGGTCAACCCCAGCATCCCCTTCGGGGTGGTCTTTTCAACACACCCTTCTCTGATCCTGATCCTGTCCAGCTTTGCGAACTTTAGGGACCACCCCAAGGCAAGGAAAATTGGCAGCCACTTTCAAGTGAGGAGACATATGCCATGGCCCCTTCCTTAAAAAAATACTCCAATGGGGCGTCTGGGTGGCTCAGTCATTAAGCATCTGCCTTCAGCTTGGGTCATGATCCCAGGGTCCTGGGATCGAGCCCCACATCAGGCTCCCTGCTTGGCAGGAAGCCTGCTTCTCCCTCTCCCACTCTCCCTACTTGTGTTCCCTCTCTGTCAAATAAATAAATAAAATCCTTTAAAAACCAAAAGTACTGAGCTCCAGGGGTACCTGGGTGGCTCAGTGGGTTGAGCCTCTGCCTTTGGCTCAGGTCATGATCTCGGGGTCCTGGGATCGAGCCCCACATCAGGCTCTCTGCTCAGTGGGGAACCTGCTTCCCCTCACTGCCTCTGCCTACTTGTGATCTCTGTCCATCAAATAAATAAAATCTTTTTTTAAAAAAAGGAACTGAGCTCTAAAATCTGTACCTCCAGGCCCCTTCTACACAATGGAAAACACACCTCCACCCACCCTTGCACTCCGGCCTTCTACCAAAGGCACAGGAACCCTAAACTGAATCTTACTCCCCAGAATTTCTTTTCCTCCCTAATGGAAAAATGCATTATCCCTTGTGCACACACGGATCTACAAACAGAACATGTTGAAATATGACTCCTACTGGTAAGCCAAACAGTACTGTTGTGACACCCACTGGAAACCAATCTGATATTTGCATTTTTCCCTAATTAAAATATAAAATAGTATAAAATGCAATGTCTTTTGTTCTTTTCCTTCTCCAGGCTCCTGATATGGGCTTCGAAACTGCCCTAGCACCTCAGTACATCGCCTTAAAAGAAATTATCTTTTATGCGTACGTGCCTGCAAATGAACCTGAGGGAACTGTGTACACCAAGAAATTCAACAACATGCACTTGGGAAAAGTGATACACTCCAGGTAGGTACTGATTTGCCTCCCGTTTATTTAGACTGCACACTGGTTACTCAACTCCAAATTTTGAGGCAACTTCTTTGAGTGGTTTCCTTGATGAAATAGTGTACATCTTTTTCTGATACTTCAGAAGGCCAACTACACTTACAGAGGCCAAGGTGCCTTGAGTGAGGCCCCAGGCTTAGAAACACGGGGCTGGTTATGTCGGCACTATCGGGAACAGTGCTCTGTCATCTTGAGTATCAAACATGTTCTCGGCTTCACTGGACACTGTTTGCCCACAGGGGTCACACACATGGCCATTCTCACATGTCTTGGAGACAGACATATCTAACAGTGTGAAGGCCACCTTGCATGAATTACCGCATGGCTGGGTATGAGATATTCCTAGCAGTGCTTACTTCTAAGGTATCAGCAAGAGCCGCCAGCCCTGAAAGCTACCTTTAAGTTTGAAAACTCTCTTCGAAGAATGTGATGAATTTTATGACTCCCGAAATATCTAACAGGCAGAAAAGGAACAATTTCAGATGACCAGAAACTCAACCCTGTTCCTTTTTTTTTTTTTTTTTTAAGTGGGGAGAGGGGCAGAGGGGGCATCTTAAGCAGACTGCCAGCTAAGTGTGAAGTCAGACACAGGGCTTGATCTCACACCCTGATGTCGTGAACCTGAGCTAAAATCAAGAGTTGGACGCTCAACTGACTGAGTCACCAGGCGCCCCTGAACTCACCCTATGGTGAATGGGTCCTGTTCCACCAGGGCGAAATCTGTCTCTATTATATTTGTATTGGGCCGTCAGTATGCACCTTGTCCCACAGCCAGCAACTCCACGTATCACGGGGCGGCTCACACAGAAGTGGAGGTGAAGACTAAATTCACATACAATAGAAAAAGTGCTGGGCATACATTTTTTGTTGTTATCATCATTGTTTCTTTTGTTTCTAACAAGGATTATAGAACTTTCTATGTTGAGGAAAAGCACCTGTGATCTCTAAAACTATATTTTGTTTTCAGTGGTTTTTGTATGGGTGACATCCCAAGCCACTTAGTTTCTGTAGGTATGTGCTTGTAGAAAACATAGAATCAGGGTGCCTGGGTGGCTCTGTCAGTTAAGCAGCTGCCTTTGGCTTGGGTTGTGATCCCAGAACCCTGGGATTGAGCCCTGTGTCGAGCAGGGAGTCTGCTTCTCCCTCTACCTGCTGCTCTGCCTGTTTGTGCTCTCTTTCTCTGTCAAATAAATAAATAAAATCTTTTTAAAAAGAAAACATAGAATCACTTTTTAAAAGATTAGCATGATAATCTCAATGTTAATATTAATTTTTTTACATCCTGCTTATTTTAAAAAGCATATGATCATTCTCTTAAGCATCCAAATACAAGTTTCCCTTACTATGTCAAAGTACAGCAGTCCTATGAAACTTTTCACGAGCTGGACAGGAGTAAAGCAAAGAAGCAATTACCTTGAACTTACATGGGAAAATTCTGAGCATTCCCAGACCCCCCCCCCCCAAATACCCTCTATTAGGCTTTTTCTGATACCTTAGGACACATCTTGCTAACAGATGCACAAAATAAGTGGAGATAAAGCCCAGGTGCTCACCCAGGTCAGAGCTCCGGCGGCTTGATGCTGAGATGCCCTGTGGAGTTTACAGGGAAGGGGCTGGGCGGGGCCCCTATAACAGATCTGCTCCCTGCCAAACAAAAGCGGGATGCTCTTCTCACTTTTCGTGTTTTCTCGTAAAAGTGAGAATTCTCTTCAGACTTCTTTGAGTTAACAAACACAAGTGCTAACACAGGTCTTTGGTCCAAGTGAAATGGCGTAAGGCGAACTTTTGAAATGTGAGGAACCTGTATTTGAAAATTGGAACAGTACATTCTGTGATCAGACTCAGGAATTTGGTTCTACTTGTGCAGAAGCTAGGGAATGAGCATCTCCAAGGCAGGAAAGGGGAGGGAAGAGCCAAGATCAGAGAACTGGAAGGAAGGCAGACTTCAACTGGGCAGGTCAAGGATGGGGAGCCCAAAATCCCAAAGTCAGCAATAGGCCAAGGCGGATTCTAGGTAGTCAGAGAGTGGAGCAGGGGGAGCCCTTCATTTATTTCTTCCACAAATAGTTGCCTAAAACTTACTACACTCAAGGGGCTCGCAGTGTCCTGAGAGAGCCATGAAGAGGGCATTCGAACCCATGCACACCTTGAACTTACGTGATGACAGTTGACAGCAGAGGGGCGTGGCGCATCTAGAGAGTATTTTCCTGGGGATTGAGCCCTTGTTTGGAGGACGTTGGAAAGTTGCTCAGAACCAGCGCTGCTTAGGATGGGATTGGAAGAATGAGGATGAAGGGGGCGGCGGGGGGAAAGTTCCAGACAGAGAGAACAGTATGTGGAAGGCCCCCAGGCAAAGGGAGCATGATGGGTGTTTGAGAAACTGAAGGAAAACCAGAGTGACTTCAGGGTCATGAAAAAAGGAGAGAAGTTATTGAAGACCGTGGAGCCAGGTCAGGGAGGGCCTTTTGTGTCCCAGCCGGGGCGGGGAGCAAGGGATGGATATCATTCCAAGGCTTCTAATTAAGTGAATAACTGGACGGATCGATGTGAAATCTGCTCCCTGAACAAGCTGGAAAGACCACCTTGAATCTTCCTCCTCCTGTCCTTCCGACTCCTCAGTGGACTTAACCTCTGGATAAAGAATCAGGCAAATCCCACAGCTTTTCTCTTTGAGGGCACATGAACATTTCCTTGGCTTAGAAAGTCTAAGTCAGTCTAATAATCACATGGCTCTCTTCTTGTCCAGTGTTTCAAAAGAGGTCAAATTCTTACCCAATTTAAATGTGTTTCCCAGCCCGTATTTGGGCCTGACCCAGACTGGGCCGCCTGGGGCAGAGGTGTATTGGCTCATGCTTACTATTTTCCAGCTTCTATCTTCTTCCCTTCCAGGATTTGGGGGAGAGAAGGCAGGTGAAGTAAAGTGGACAGAGACCCCGGAGTCCTTTGGAGGTGGCAAGTGTCCCCTTGTCACCCCCGGTGACAGGGTCCCTTCACCCTTTGGGCAGTTCTCCAGGGATCCTTTCCTTTTCTATCCTGTTTCTCCCCCCCCCCCCCCCCCCCCCCCCCCCCCCGTGACGCCAGTCCCTCCAGAGATCAGCATCATCTCGAATTTTCTGTGAACACTGAGACGTTTTTTCTTCTTTAGGGCTTTAACATGTCCCTACGCATCAGAGTGCACTTTTGGGTTCTGTCAAGGTGTTATTCTCCTGCGACTCGCCTTTTCTGTGCAGCGACAATGTTTTCCGAATCACTTGGTGCTGACGCGTGTGCTAGTCACTCGCACGAACACACCGCCCTGTCTTTAGCAACTCTCCTGTGTTTCCTTATAATCGTGTTAAACTTTTGCTTTTCATGTTGAAGTGTTCAGTCTGTCTAGAGCGTATGCGTGTCTTGTGGAGTGAGAACTGATTTCTGTCTTTTTTTTTTTTTAACGTAAATAACCAACTGTCCTTACAAGTCTCTCCTTTTCCCCTTGATGTGCCCTCCCTGCCCCCCTGCATCCGTCTCTCAGGTTTGCGTGTGTACGTGGGTCTGTTTCTCCTCTCTTCTGTTGCGTTGGCATATTAGTCTTCCCTTTGACGACTGACTAACCCTCTGTGAGCAGCGCCGCCTCCCTTGGCCTTTGTCCTTGCCTCTAAACGTTAGATTCAGCTTGTCGGGTTCCATTAAGGAAAAAAAAAAAAAACCCACAAAACACACTAATCTGTTAATAGAAATGACCTCTTGTAGCCAACTTCTGCCTGATATCTGCAGTTCAATCTTGGGTGGAAATTTCTGGCGGTTCTCCTGAAAGTGGAATAGTTCTACTTTGTTCTTTCAGAATTTTAGGCTCAAAACAGCCTCCTGACCCTCTGTTAACGGGCAGAGAGTTACTATTCTTTCCTTCTGTCGTCTTAATGTGTCTTTGCCTGTACCCCATGGATGAGTGGCTTTGCTTCCCATCACCCAGTAGCTTAAAGCTTTTCCTACGTAGGGAAAAGGCCAGGGAGGGAAGCAGGCAGGAAACCAGGATGTCAGAGCCAGCACACCCCCCGCAGGGACCCCTCCCAGCATGGATCACCACTTTTGAGGTCTGTGTGCAAAAATGGTTAATGTCCAGCCTCCAAGGGCTTAAAGTTTTGCTTCCTATGAAAGAAGGTTCAGGAAAGTGGGTGGTGCTTCATGCTGTTTTCTCCCATCCTCCAGGCTGCCTGGACCTCTGGGCTATTGGCTCTGCTCTGGTCTTTCCAGAAGCCTCCAGGGAAGCCCATGGAAAGAACTTGTGCGTGTAGACTCCCCTTCGAAAGCTGCTCCAGCTTTTCCAAACACACAGCAGCATACCCTTAGGCTTCACTTTTTTTTTTTTTTAACAGTTTTTAGCTATTTCTTGTTTGTGTGAGGGCCAGCACTGTGTTTCTCCCTCCCAAGCTCCTCCACACGGTTCCTGTGTTAATTTCCCTTGGAATGGCTCATTCCCGGGGATCTCCTGTGAGTCGGTTATCTTCGTCGCTGACGCCAGTTCCCGGATGGGCTTACGGAAAGCGATAACTTTCTACTTTATCTGCTTTATTTTGTTTCTTTTTCTTGTTGGCTTCACCTTTCTGCCTCCGAAGTCTGGATAACTGACTTCTCTATAGCAACCATAAATTGTTCGAATCTGCTAACTTTCTTTAATTATTGCAGCACTTGTTTTCTGTGTTATTTTGAATTTTCTGAGTAGTGGTACTTATTTTTCTAAGACAATCACTGTATCACTTGCAAATGTTTGTTTTGTTTCTTAACATTTCTTAGCATGGTATACCTTTTCCCTATTACAGTGTCTAGGGTCTTGTTAACTAGAAGGGGACACAGTGGGTGACTTCATCCGTTGGGGCTGCTGTCACAGAAGGCCACAGGTGGAGTGGCTTACAAACAACAGAAGTGGATGTCTTCTGGTTCTGGAGACCATGTCCACGCTCAGGGGCCAGCAGGGTCAGATTCTGGTGAAGACCTCTTCTGGGTTGTTCCAGGCTGCAGACGGCTGTCTTCTTACTGTGTCCTCACATGGTAGAGGGTTCTGGGTCTCTCTGGAGGCTCTTTGGTAAAGGGCACTAATCCCATTTGTGAGGGCTCTACCCTCATGACCTAAGTCGCCTCCCAAAAGCCCCCGCTTCCTAATACCATCACTTTGGGCATCAAGTTTTTGACATATGAATAGGGAGAGGACAGGCACTAAGGTTCAGACTATAGCAGCAGGCTTTTTTGTTGTTCCTGATTTTTTTTTTTTTTTTGAGAGAGAGAGAGAATAAGCAGGGAGAAGAGCAGAGGGAGAGGGAGAAGCAGACTCCCCACTGAGCTGGGAGCCCCATGTGGGGCTCCATCCCACAGGACACTGAGATCATGACCTGAGCCAAAGGCAGATGTTTAACCACTGAGTCACCCAGGTGCCCCTGTTGTTCCTGACTTTTAAAAGAATATTTAAAGCATTTCACCATTATGTATTATACCTTTCATCTTTTTTCTTTTACCCTTTTTGCTTATAGAAAAAAATATTGGAACGCCTGGCTCATTTGGTTAAGCAGCTGCCTTTGGCTCAGGTCATGATCCCAGCGTCCTGGGATCGAGTCCCACATTGGGCTCCTTGCTCAGCCGGGAGCCTGCTTCTCCCTCTGCCTCTGCTGCCACTCGGCCTGTCTGTGCTCTCTCTCTCTCTGACAAATAAATAAAATCTTTAAAATATATATATATATATATTTTTTTTTTTCAGTTTAAGAGGTGTTTTATTTTTGGTGTTAAATGGTTCTGCATCTACTGGGCTTATATATAGAATTTTCTCCTTTAACTCTTAATTTGATGATGTGAATTATATTATGGATTTCACACGTCTGATTCCAAGATTTACTAACCTGGATGTCTTGGAATACACCTATATTAGTCACTGTGTATTATCTATGTTCATACATTTCTTGATTCAGTTTGCTAACATTTAGGATTTTTGCATCTGTGTTTACAAACCATTTTTGCCTATAGTTTCTTTCTCATATGTCCTCACTTGATTTTTTGTAAAAGATCATACCAGGGTCATAAATAAATATTTCAATTTTATTTTCTGGAACACTTTGTTTAAGATCATAATTTCCTGTTTCTCAAAAGTGTGACTTTTTTCAAAAGATTTTATTTATTTATTTGACAGACAGAGATCACAAGTAGGCAGAGAGGCAGGCGGAGAAAGAGGAGGAAGCAGGCTCCCTGCAGAGCAAAGAGCCCGATGCGGGCCTTGATCCCAGGACCCTGGGATCCCAAAGGCAGAGGCTTTAACCCACTGAGCCACCCAGGCGCCCCAAAAGTGTGATTTTTTTTTTAACTGGTTGAAATTTTCTTTATGGTGAAAGACTAGGCTATTATGCTCAATTTTTGTAAATATTCCACATGTGTTTATGGAGACTATAGTCTATTGTTCAGTGCAATGTAAGTATTTGTCAGATTAATTTTGTTAATTGTAATGTTCCAATTTTCTGATTCTTTACTGATTATTTTTTCTGCTCAATTTATTAATTATGAGAGAGTTGTGTTAGAATTTCCGTATGTGTTAATAGATTTATCAATGTCTTTCTGTGGCTTTATCAATTTTTACTTGTATGTTTTGAGGCTGTTGTTAGATACATGTAAGTTTAGAATTTTGGGGGGTGGGGGTGCCTGGGAGGCTGAGTGGGTTAAGTGACTGCTTCAGCTCAGGTCATGATCCTGGAGTCCCAGGATCGAGTCCTGTATCCAGGGAGGCTGCTTCTCCCTCTGACCTTCCCCAACTCATGCTCTCTCGATTCTCTCAAATAAGTAAATAAATCTCTTTAAAAAAAAAAAAATTAGGGGGGAGGGCAGAAGAGGAAGGAGAGAGAGAATCTTAAGCAGGTTCCATGCTCAGCTCTGAGCTGGACCTGAGGCTTGATCTCATGACCTTGGGATCACAACCTGAGCCAAAATCAAGAGTCAGACACTTAAACAGCTTAGCAACCCAGGAGCCCCATAAGTTTAGAATTTTTTTTTAAAGATTTTGTTTATTTATTTGACAGACAGACATCACATGTAGGCAGAGAGGCAGGCAGAGAGAGAGGAGGAAGCAGGCTCCCTGCTGAGCAGAGAGCCCGATGCGGGGCCAGATCCCAGGACCCCGAGATCATGACCTGAGCCAAAGGCAGAGGCCTAACCCACTGAGCCACCCAGGCACCCCTAGAATTTTTAAGTTTTCCTGATGAGTTGACCATTTTGTTCATATTTGGTGTCTATTTTCATCTCTATAATGATTTGTATTTATTTGTTTGTTTTTTATCTGACTTCTGTATATCCTTCAAAGTCCAAGAAAAACCAGACAGGAAATCTAAAACCAGAGCTTTTGGTACACCATTAGGTATTCTTGTAAGGATAACCATTCATTCAGTAATCTTCTTAGATCATGCTGTTGTCAGTCACTTTGGATAAGGGATTTTGACAAGGTTTGGGAGACTGTTGAAGAGAAAGATTGTTCTTGAAACTGGGGCATTCTTAGTTGGACAAAAAGAGGGCTTTATGAAGGTGTTTCCACAGTTAGAATTGGTGACTTAGGACACAGAGGCGCTGATCAGGGGGCTGCTGAGCCATGAGTCATAATGGAGAAGTCAGAATAAAGAAGTCAATAATGGAGAAGATTGAAGGAAAAGGAGACAGAAGGTTATCAAGAGGCAAATTCAGTCATTTCCCAGTTTTATTTAGGACATGTGTACTGGCAACTGCAATTGGCAATTATCCTGAATGCCTGTAGCATAGACTGACTATATCTATCTTCATGACTTTGGTCTGCCATTAGCCAGATGGGTAGCGATGACTGGGCATTTTTGCACAGGGATTGAAGACCCATGTTGCTATAGAGGTAATGAAAGGAAAGCAATTGACTCATTCTTTTTAAAAATTAGACACAGAGAAATATAAACAGTAAGTATATGGAAAAAGGGTATTATTAGAGCAACTGCATATAAATACTGAAGAGTTAAATAGGTAGCACTTAAGAGTAAGATTCAGAAGAACACTTACTTGTTTGTTTGTTTGTTTGTTTGTTTTTTAAAATAATGCTTCTATATTGGGGCACCTGGGTGGCTCACTTGTTTGAACATCTGACTCTTGATTTTGGTTCAGGTCATGATCTCCGGGTTGAGATTGAACCCTGAGTTGGGCTCTGCCCTCAGTGGGGAGTCTGCTTGAGTTTCTCCCTCTCCCTCAGCCCCTGCTTCCTACAGACACTCTCTCTTTCCCTCTTTAAAATAAAAATTTGAAAAAATAGGGTGTCTGGGTGACTCAGTTGGTTAAGTGACTGCCTTTGGCTCAGGTCATGATCCCAGAGTCCTGGGATCGAGCCCCACATTGGGCTTCCAGCTCAATGGGGAGTCTGCTTCTCCTTCTGACATTCCCCCTCTGATGCTCTCTCTCTCTCTCTCAGATAAATAAATAAATAAAATATTTTAAAGAAAAATTAAAAAAATAATGCTTTTATTTTGTATTCAGTGCTTCCATTGTAGTAAAACATACACAACATAAAATGTACTGTTTTAGCCATTTTTAAGTGTATAGATCTGTAGCATTAAGCGTATTCACATTATTGTGTAACCGTAATGATGATCCATCTCCAGAACTCTTTCGTCTTCCAGACGGAAGCACAGTAACCATTAAACAAGAACTCCCTATATTCCAGACCTCACAGTGCCTGAAAACCACCATTCTACTTTCCGTTTCTATGAATTTGACTAGACTAGGGACCCTCATATAAATGGAATCATATAGTATCTGTTCTTTTGTGATTGGCTTATTAGCATAACGTTCTTAAGTTTCATTCATGATCCGTTCCTTGTCGTACCTTGTGAGGATTTCCTTCCTTTTTAAGGCTGAATCATATTCTATTCTTTGCCATATATACACATATCCATAAAGAAAAATGTACCCCATGTTACTGATCTATTTAACTATCAATGGACACTTGGGTTACTTCCATCTTTTGGCTTTTGTGAATAACACTATTACAAACAGGGATGTACAAATATCTCTTTGAGACCCTGCCTTCAATTCTGTAATGTATATGCCCAGAATTGGAATTGCTGGATCAGATGATAATTTAATGCTTAATATATATTTTTAAGATTTTGTTTATTTGACAGAGGGGGAGACAGCAAGAGAGGGAACACAGGCAGCAGGAGTGGGAGAGGGAAAAGCAGACTCCCCATTGAACAGAGAGCCCGAAATGGGGCTCAATCTCAGAACCCTGGAATCATGACCTGAGCTGAAGATAGTTGCTTAATGACTGAGCTACCCAGGCGCCCCCAGTGTTTAATATTTTGAGGAAACTTCATACCATTTTCCACAGCCGCTACACCATTTTACATTCCAAATAACAAGGCACAGGCATTCCCATTTCTCCACATCCTGGCCAACACTTGTTACTTTCTGTTTAATTTTTTTGATAATAGCCATCCTGATGGATGTGATGTCGTACTTCATTACAGTTTTGATTTCCATTTTCCTAATTACTAGTGATGGGGGGCATCTTTTCATCTGTTTATTGACCATTTCTGTATCTTCACAGGAAGAATATCTATCCAAGATATCTTTTGCCCATTTTTTAATTGGATTGTTTGTTTTGTTGTTGTTGTTGAGTAACAGTGGGTTTTAGTGCTTTTTTTTTTTGCAGGAGTCTGCAATTTGTATAATCCTATGAGTCTTCTTACAAGCTACACTTGCCTGTATATGATTTCTTTTCTTTTTCTTTTTACCTCACCTGCCTATGTATCTCTCATGAAAGACATATATGGATTTTACATTTTTTTAGCCAGTCTAACAATCTTTGTCTTTTAATTGGAGAGTTTAGTCCAATTACGCTTATTATTTTTTACTAATATATTTGAATTCATTTCTGCCATCTTCTACTCTGCTTTGTATTTGTCCTACTTTTTCATGTTTCTTTTTTGCTCTCTCTTCTTGCTTGCCTTATTTTTTTTATTTTTAATTCCAGTACAGTTAGCATGCAGTGTTGTATTAGTTTCAGGTGTACAATAGAGTGACTCAACAATTCCATACGTTACTCACTGCTTCTCACGATAAGTGCCCTTCCTAATCCCCACCACTTATCTCACTCTTGCCCCCACCCACCTCCCCTCTGGTAACCACCAGTCTTGTTTGCCATATTTTGAGATTCTTTTTCTCTCTCATTCCATTTTTTTTTCTTTTACTAGGTTGAGACTTTTGTATTCTGATTGGATTTTTGTTTTGTTTTGATTTGTTTTTGAGAATTTTTTTAATGTTATACAAGATTTTTACATGTATGTTAAGTTAAAGTCTAGAATTAATTGATTTTCTTTAAAAAACAGATTTATTTACTTATTTTAGAGTGACAGAGAGATCGCTTCTCGGCCTTTTGGCTAACATCAAGTGTAGAGTGACAGAGAGCACATGTGTGGAGGGGGGAGGGGAGAGGGAGACAGAGAATCTCAAGTAAACTCCCTGCTGATCAAGGAACATGACATGGGGCTTGACCTCATGAACTTGAGATCATGACCCAGGTTGAAATCAAGAGTCAGAAAAGCTTAACCAACTGAGCTACCAGGTGCCCCTAAAATTAATTGATATTTTGTCCCTGCATATATAAATAAATATATAAATATAAATATATTTATATTTATAAATAAATATATAAATATATAAATATAAATATATTTATATAATATAAATATATTTATATTTATATATTTATATTTATATATTTATATATATTTATATATTTATTTATATATGCATATATATATTTATATAATCCCAAACCCTAGATGTCTGATCTATCTCCACTCTTTATATTTTCTTAGGATGAGTTTAATTATGATCCCTTTGCCCCTCAAACCTTAGAAGACATGTCAGCTTATAAAGTGGTCCCATTATTTAAGATTTGGAGCGAACACAGGCAGGCAGAGTGGCAGGCAGAGGCAGAGGGAGAAGCAGGCTCCCTGCCAAGCAAGGAGCCCAATGTGGGACTCGATCCCAGGACACTGGGATCATGACCTGAGCCAAAGGCAGCTGCTTAACCAACTGAGCCACCCAGATGCCCCTCCATCATGTTTAATAAACAGGATGGTGCATAGTGAGATGGTGTGGTGGAAAGGCCACTGACAGTAGGCCACTGGGTGGGAAAGGGGCAGGGCGCAGTATGGCATCAGTCTTGGAATGGGAGCGTAGCACATGTTGGTAGTTAAGTTTGATGATAGTTGTCTATCTGTCCTTTTGCAGTGTTTCCCCCAGATATTCCTCTCTGCCTCAAGAATTCACTGACTTGTCTAATTTTAAGCCTCTCCTTCCAAATCTCCTTCCTTCCTCCTTTAAAAACTGGATTTCTTGCCTCTCCTGGAATGGCAGAGTGCTATTACCAAGAGCAATCCTAAATACTCAAATACAAGAGACTCCAATAGCAAAGGGGGGAGGCAGCTTTGGTAGTTAAGGTAGCTACCTGGCCATTGGTCATTGACTTCAGAGGCAAAGAGGTTAAGGTTTTTGAGCATGTGTGTGTGTGTGTGTTTAGTACACTTTACTCTTTGGAGAAGTTTTAGGTCCAGAGCAACACTGAGCAGAAAGTACAGTTCTCATAGACTCACCCTGCATACCCACACACCCCCCCTTTGCCACTATCAGTGCCCTACATTATGGTGGTACACTTGTTACTATCCATGAAACTACACTGACATACCATTGTCTGAATGGATACAATTATTAATCTATTCACTTACTTAAGGACAGCTTGGTTGCTTCCAAGTTTTTGGCGATTATGAATAAAGGCTCTTATAAACATCCTTTAGAGTTTTTAAAGATTATTTATTTATTTATTTGACAGAGATAGAGATCACAAGGAGGCAGAGAGGCAGGCAGAGGGGGAAGCAGACTCCTTGCTGAGCAGAGAGCCTGATGTGGGGCTTGATCCCCAGATCCTGAGATTATGACCTGAACCTAAGGCAGAGGCTTAACCCACTGAGCCACCTGGGTGCCCCCTTCTTTAGATTTTTGTGTGAGCTTGTTTTCAACTCATTTGGATCAATACCAAGAAATGTGATTGCTGGGTCCCAGAACATTTTTAGCTTTATAAGAAACTGCCAAACTGTCTTCCAAAGTGGCCGTACCATTTGGCATTCCCACCCGCAATGAATGAGCGTTCCTGTTGCTCCACATCCTTGCATACATTTGATGTTATCAGCATTTCATCGTTTTGCCATTCTATTTTTATTTTGTCAGAGAGAGAGAGAGAGAGAAAGCACAAGCGGGCAGAGTGGGAGGCAGGCTCCCCGCTGAGCAAGGAGCCCGATGTGGTACTCGATCCCAGGACCCTGCGATCATGACCTGAGCCAAAGGCAGAGGCTTAACCAACTGAGCCACCCTGCCATTCTATTTTTATTTACTTTTCTAAATTTTAAGTAGGCTCCACACCTAAGGTGGGGCTTGAAGTCACAACCCTGTGATTAAGAGTCAGTGCTCCACTGATTGAGCCAGCTAGGTGCCCCAAGTTTTGCTATTCTGGGGGGTGTGTAGTGGCATCTTGTGGTTGTTTTAATTTGCATTTCCTGATGACCTATGACACCGAGCATCTTTTCATGTGCTTATCTGCCATCTGCATACCTTCTGTAGTGAAGTGTCTGTTCAGATCTTTTGCCAATTTTTAATTGAGTTGTTTATTTTCTTACTACTGAGTTTTAAGAGTGTTTTGTATTGTAGGGGATCAGAATATGCCACACCAAAATATTCCAGCTTGGCCTACAGATTATTTTCAGCTGAAGGCAGTTGAGAAGAAGCAGAAAAAAGGGAAAAAAGCCTCTGACTTGAAACTGAAGTAACCCCTTTATAAAACACATGTAAAGACACTGTGATTCACAGGGATAGGATTTCTAGACATCACACAACTGATAAATGACAGAACTGTTACTTCTCCTCTGGTCTTCTAACCAAGAACATAGATATTTATCATTTGCCTGAATTCTCATCTGAGAAAAAACTTGAAGGAAAAACAACAGTGAAGCAATTAAGCATGTGTGTGCACGCATGCACACACACACATTCTCTCTCTCAAATAAATAAATGAATAAATAAATAAATTAATTAATTAATTAAAAGAAAGAAAGAAAAAGAGGCCTGCTTGGTTGGCTCAGTCAATTAAGTGTCCCAGGACTCTTGGTTTCAGCTCAGGTCACAATCTCAGGGTGCTGAGATGGAGCCGCGCCTCTGGTTCTGCCCTCACTGGGGAGTCTGCTTGAGATTCTCTCCCACTCTTTCCCTCTGCCCCTCCCCCTGTTCATGCACAAGCTCTCTCTTTCTCTCTCTCTCTCTTTCTCTCTCTAAAGAAACAAATCTTTTAAAAAAATAGAAAGAAAGAAAAATAAGAGAAAGAAAAAAAATCTCTGCCCTCTCCCTCCCAAGAAAGGCAAGATGATCCCTAATCTCCAGAGAGTATCAGTTCAGAAACCTGAGCAGCATCTACATAACAAATCTTATTAAGCAAGACTTCTCTTTCATTAGTTTCCTTGTGCATTAACTTTTCTACAGTCTGGCACTCTAAACCTCTTTTCCTTTGTCTTGTCACTTCTCTACAAACTTACTGTTCTTTGTTAAAAATGCCTTGTAAACTCCAGGTTCTAACCATCCCCTTGAGTTCCTCCTCACTGACATTTCTCTCCTGTGGAAGCATGACACACAGGTTAATAAACTCTATTTGTTTTCCTCTTGTAATCTGTCTCTTGTCAGTTTAATTTCCAGGGCCCCAGGTGCAGAATCTAGGGAAGTAGAGGAGAAAAAAAGGCTTTTTTCTTGCTTTACAGTTTATTTTGGATAACCGTCCTTTATCAAATGTGTTTTTTGCAAATATCCATGCCCCGTGCCCCAATATGTGGTTTGTCTTCTAATTTTATTGGCAGTGTTTTTCACAGAGCAGAGGTTTTTAACTTCAATAAAGTATGGCTTATCAAGCTTTTTCTTCATGGATCATGCCTTCGGTGTCATATCTAAAAAGTCATCCGCATGACCAAGGTCATCTAGGTTTTCTCCTATGTTAATCTTGTATGAGCTTTATCGTTTTGCATTTTATATTTAAGTCTGTGATCCACTTTGAGCTAATTTTTGTGAAGGGTGTAAGGTCTGTGTCTATATTTATTACTCTTTTTTTACATTTTTTAAAAGTGGATTTTTTTTCCTTATACTTACTCACTGTACAATTTCTTAGAAGTCTGATAAACATGGGTGTACCTGGGTGGCTCAGTGGGTTAAGTGACTGACTCTTGATTTGGCTCAGGTCATGATCTCAGGTCCTGGGATCCAGGCCCATACTGGGCTCCATACTCAGCACAGAGTCTGCTTGTCCCTTGCCCTTTGCCTACTGCTCTGCCTACCTGTTCTCTCTGTCAAATAAATAAATACATAAATAACCTTTTTTTAAAAAAAGATAAACAGGATAAACATTAAGAAGCAACAACTGGTAACATTTGATGAATTACCAATTAATCTCTTAAATATGCATTTTTTATTTTCTAATTAATATTTTTCACCTTCTTTCATTTAGACATTATAGCATGACTGCTTTACTTATGTAATTAAAAACACTTTCTAAATGCAATTTTAATTGTTCCATTTATTCTAATTGGATCATGTATTATTATTTACTTAATTTTCCTATTATTGTGGTTTCTTATTTCTAATTTTTATCATAATTCCTTGATGAACATCTCTGTGTGGAAAGCTTATTTTTTTCTGCACTTCAAGTTATTGTCTTAAGATAGAACCCTGTCAGTAGACTTATGGATTCAGAGCGGGGAAAAAATATAATGCTAGAGCTCTTAATGCATGCAGTCAATTTGCTTTTTGGGAAGCTTGTATCAGTTTATAGTCCATTTGTGGTGGATGAGTGCCTATCTCCACTCAATCCTTGCTGCTCCTGAACCCTGTCATTTAAAAATATCTGCTAATTTGATGGGTGAGAAATTGTATCCAGTTGCTATAGTTGGTTAGTGAGGTTGAACAAATGTTAACCAAGTTTTCATTTGTTAGCTGTTTGTAGTACATTTATAAATCATGTGTTCACAAACTTGTTCATTTGAATCACTGTTTTATCCAGATGGCTTGATGTTTGTTGGTTTGGTTTTTAGGAAAACTGGAACAGCTTACATAAGAAAAATATTACATCATAACAATTCTGAAGGATTTTTGTCCTCTGTTATTGCGGAAGTGATAGACCCTTTTGGAATAGAAGAAGTGAATGAAAGCACATGTTTGTCTAGTTCCCTTACCATTAGTCATGTTGGAATTGACTCCTATAAACTTACTCTTCAACCACAAAGTAAGTGTAATAATGTAGTACATCTTTGATTGCTAGAAAAAAATGAAGAATTATCTTTTGGGAAGATTCTATAGATGAACAGTAGATTTCAAGATTTAGTCCATTTTGCAAGATACTGAAATCTACATACACTTGTGTTCCTGGAGGAATGTTTAATTCTAATATAACAAAACCTAGCTTAAACATCATTAATATTTCATATATAGTAGTGCCTTTCATTTATTTTTATAATGTTATTTTGTCTTAAACAGTATTCAAGAGAAGAGAAGAAAATAGGAAGTCCAAAGGAAAAAAGAAAGAAAGAAATATTAGAAGTCCATGTAGATTTTGCCCTACATATTAAAATAATTATGTAGGATATTTCTATTTTAAGGATTATATGCAACAGATATAAATCCAAAGTTAGTACCATTTATTGTAAGGATTTGGCTTTTATTGTGAGTAAGTGGGAAGCCATTGAAAGCATTCAAGTAGAAAGTAACATGATTGGACTTTGGTTTTAACAAGATCACTTTGGTTCCTGTATTGAGAATGGGCTGGGCAGGTGTTAGAAGTCAAGAAGAAAAGCAGAGAAATCAGTTTTGTGATTGCAGTAATCAGGTGAGAGATTATATTAAATTTAAGGTGCCTGACATTCTTCCAAGTGGAGAAATGAGGTTCGTATTTAGGAAGACAAACCTGGGGTTCAGGGAAGGTATCTGGACTGGAGAGAGAAATTTGAGCAGTCAGTATTGATTCTATGAGACCAGATGACACCACCTGGAAATATGGAGTATAAATATGGAGTATAAATATGGAAAGGAAAAGCTCTGAGTTGCAATCCTTGGCATTGCAACAATTAGTGGTTAGGAAGATGGTGGAAGAGTCAGGACAGGAGAGTGGGTGGTCTATTCAGAGAAGAATTAAGAGAAAGTGTGAAGAAGACCTTTCAAGAAGGATGGAACCAGTAGGTCAGGTCAGATGAAGATGGAAAGCCAGCCAGTAGATCTGTGGGCAAGTCACTGGTAGCCTTGACAGAAGCTTTTTTTTGGGTGGAACAGTGTAGACAAAAAGTGTGATTGGATTAGTTTCTAAACAATAGGAACTGAATTCCTATAAACAGAGAGGAATTGAAGACAGTGAATGAAAACAACAATCTTGGCAGGAATTTTGTTAAAGGGGAGGAAAGAGATTATGTGAATTGGAGGGAAGATGGGAAGGGATTTTTGTTGTTTTGTATAAAGTGGGAGAGATTATGGGATAACTGAATGGATCCGTTGGTTAAGCATCCAACTCTTGGTTTATACCTAGGTCATGAACTCAGGGTCCTGGGACAGAGCCCTGCGTCCACCTCCATACTTAGCAGGGAGTCTTCTTGGGATTCTCTCTTCCTCCCACTTGGTCTCTCCCCTCAATCTTTCTCCCTCTCTCTCTTTGTCTCTTTCTCCAGCAAATAAATAATAATCAAGTGGAAGAGGAGGGGAGGAGCAAGATGGCAGAGGAGTAGGAGACCTAAATTTTGTCTGGTCCCAGAAATTCAGTTAGGTAGTTATCAAACCATTCTGAATACCTACCAACTCAATTGGAGAGCAAAGAAAAGAATAGCAGCTATTCTATGAACAGAAAAGCAACCACTTTCTGGAACATAGGAGTGTGGAGAAGTGAATCTGAGGGGATATATAGGAAGATGGACCACAGGGGCAGGGATCCTCTGTCAGCCGGCTCCTGGCAAGTGAGAGCGGAGCAGAGCACAAAATCAGAACTTCAAGAAGTCGCTCCAGTGACTAAGTAGGGCTGGTGGACCCCTTGCTGGGACAGTGTGGTCTCAGGACCCTTGAGGTCATAGACCACAGGTGCTTGAGTGTGGCAGAGCTCCCAGGTATCAGAGCAGGGAAGCCAGCTGCAAAGACAGAGCTGAGGAGGGGGCTCTCAGCTCAGGGTTGCCATAAACCAGGATCTGAGCATAGTTGGGCCACTACTCTTCAAGCAGGGATCCCATAAATGGCAGATCTGGAGAGACCATCCCCCGCCCTCAGGAGGAGCAGCACAGGAATTTGCTGGGTTTGTCGACTCCAAATGGGGCCACACGCCAGAGATAGAAATGCTCGTCATGGGCTGGGTGAGTAGAGTGCAGCCAGAGACCAGAGAGACAGGAGTGATTGACTGCTTTTCTCTGAGGGTGCACTGAGGAGTGGGGCCCAAGCTCTTGGCTCCTATAGGGCTGGATATTGGGAGGTCTCCATTTTCATTCTTGTCCTCCAGGGCTATATGAAAAGCATTCAGGGATCAAAAGTTACTGAGAGCAAATCTAACCAGATTGCTTAGCCTAGTCCCCTGGCAAGGGTGGTGCA
The DNA here is from genome assembly GCF_022355385.1 of Mustela nigripes. NCBI lineage: Eukaryota > Metazoa > Chordata > Mammalia > Carnivora > Mustelidae > Mustela > Mustela nigripes. The sequence goes on from NC_081569.1 coordinate 115,858,458, forward strand.
ATTCCACCACGGGCAAAGACATTTGAGAATCAATGCAGCGGGCCCCTCCCCCAGACGATCTGCAAGAACATCCAACCAAGACCAAGTTTACCAATCAATGAGAACTACAAAACTTCAGAGCGAGGGGAATAAGCACCTAGAATTCATGGCCTTTTCCCCATGATTCTTTAATCTTTCAGAGTTAATTTTTTTTAAATTTTCTTTATTTTTTCTTTTTCTCTCTCCTTTTTTGAATTTTTCTTCTTTCCTTTTTCAACCAACATCTTATCAATTTGTTCTTTAAAGTCTTTTTAAATTTTCGCTTTTGCCATCATCTTCAATCCCTTCATTGCATTTAACCTTGTTTTGTGTGTGTGAGTGTGTGTATATGCATATATATACAATTATATAAATATATACATATATGTTTTTCTTTCTTTAAAATTTTGGGATACAGTTTCTTCTAACACCAAAATACACCCAAAATCTAGGGTGTGGCTCTGTTCTATTCACCAGCCTGATCATATTCTTCTTTTCCTTCTTTCTTTTCTTTTTTTCTCTCTCTTTTCCCCCCAATTTCAGGTCTCTTCTGATTTGTTTAGTGTATATTTTTCTGGTGTCATTGTTACCCTTTTAGCATTTTGTTCTCTTATTAATTTATTTGTCTCTGGACAAAGTGACAAAACAGAAGAACTCATCTCAAAAAAAAAAAAAAAAGAGGCACTACTGACTGCCAGGGACCTAATCGATACAGACATTAGTAAGATGTCAGAACTAGAGTTCAGAATGACAGTTATAAAGTTACTAGCTGGGTTTGAAAAAAGCATAGAAGATGCTAGATAATCCCTTTCTGGAGAAATAAAAGAACTAAAATCTAACCAAGTCGAAATCAAAAGGGATATTAATGGGGTGCAATAAAAAATGGAGGCTCTAACTGCTAGGATAAATGAGGCAGAAGAAAGAATCAGTAATAAAGAAGATCAGATGATGGAGAATAAAGAGTCTGAGAAAAATAGAGATAAGCAACTACTGGATCATGAGGGGAGAATTCAAGAGATAAGTGATATCATAAGATGAAACAATATTAGAATAATTGGGATCCCAGAAGAAGAAGAGAGGGGCAGAAGGTATACTGGAGCAAATTATAGCTAAGAACTTCCCTAATTTGGAGAGGGAATCAGGCATCAAAATCCAGGAATCCTCAAAATCAATAATGATAGGTCAACACCCCATCATCTAATAGTAAAACTTACAAGTCTCAGAGACAAAAAGAAAATCCCAAAAGCAGCTCAGGACAAGAGGTCTGTAACCTACAAAGGTAGAAATATTAGATTGGCAACAGACTTATTCACAGTGACCTGGCAGGCCAGAAGGCACTGGCCTTATATATTCAGAGCACTAAATGAGAAAAATATGCAGTCAAGAATATTATATCCAGCTAGGCTGTCATTGAAAATAGGTGAAAAAATAAAAAGCTCCCAGGACAAACAAAAACTAAAAAAATTTTCAAAGACCAAACCAGCTCTACAGGAAATACTGAAACAGGTCCTCTAAGCAAAGAGAGAGCCTAAAAGTAACAGATGAGAAAGGAGCAGAGACAATTTATAGTAAGTCACCTTACAGGCAATACAATGGCACTAAATTCACATCTTTCAATATTTACCCTGAGTGTAAATGGGCTAAATGCCCCAATCAAAAGACACAGGGTGCCAGAATGGATTAAAAAAAAAAAAGACCCATCAATATGCTGTCTACAGGAGACCTATTTTAGACCCAGAGACACCAACAGATTCAAAGTGAAGGGCTGGAAAACCACTTATGCTAATGGACATCAAAAGAAAGCTGGGGTGGCAATCCTTATATCACTCAAATTAGATTTTAAACCAAAGACTATAATAAGAGATGAGGAAGGACACTTTATTATACTTAAAGGATCTACCCAACAGGAAGATCTAACAATTTTAAATATCTATCCCTAACATGGGAGCAGCCAATTAATAATAAAGCCAAAGAAACAAATTAACAATAATACAATAATAGTAGGGGACTTGAACACCTTCTGCACTGAAAAGGACAGACATCTAAGCAAAAGATCAACAAGAAAATAGAGGCTTTAAATGACACAATGGACCAGATGGACTTCACAGATATATTCAGAACATTCCATCCCAAAGCAACAGTATACATATTCTCCTCTAGTGCACATGGAACATTCTCCAGAATAGATCACACTGTGGGTCACAAATCAGGTCTCAACAGGTACCAAAAGATTGGGATAATTCCCTGCATATTTTTGGACCACAACACTTTGAAACTAGATCTCAACCACAAGAGGAAAGTTGGAAAGAATTCAAATACATGGAGGCTAAAGAGCACCTTACCAAAGAATGAATGGGTCAACCAGGAAATTAAAGAAGAATTTCTAAAAAGTCATGGAAACAAATTAAAATGAAAATATAACTGTTCAAGAGGCTCCTGGGTGGCTCAGTGGGTTAAGCCTCTGCCCTCAGCTCAGGGTCCTGGAATCAAGCCCTGCACTGGGCTCTCTGCTCAGCAGGGAGCCTGCTTCCCTTCCTCTCTCTCTCTGCCTGCCTCTCTGCCTACTTGTGGTCTCTGTCTTCAAATAAATAAAATCTTTAAAATATATATAGATATATAGATCTATATATCGATATATCTATAGATCAATATATAGATATATCTATATATATCTGTTCAAAATCTCTGGGACACAACAAAGGCCATCCTAAGAAGAAAGTATATAGCAATACAAGCCTTTCTCAAGAAAAAAGAAAGGTCTCAAATAGACAACCTAACCCAACACTTAAAGCAGTTGGAGAAAGAACAGGCAAAGAAAGCCTAAATCAGCAGGAGAAGAGAAATACAAAGATCAGAGCAGAAATTGATGAAATAGAAACCAAAAGAACAGTAGAACAGATTAATGAAAGTAGGAGCTGGTCCTTTGAAAGAATTAATAAGATTAATAAACCCCTGGCCAGACTTATCAAAAAGAAAAGAGAAAGGACCCAAATTAATATAATTAGTGACTGAGCCATCCAGGCACCCAGGATCCAAAATAATAAAATCATGGATGAAGAGGTGAGATCACAACCAAAAGCAAAGAAATATAATTATAAGAACATATTATGAGCAACTATGTGTCAGCAAATTAGACAATCTGGAAGAACTGGATGCATTCCTAGAGATATATGAACTACCAAAACTGAACCAGGAAGAAATAGAAAACCTGAACAGACCAGTAACCAGCAAGCAAATTTAAACAGTAATAAAATTTCCCAACAAACAAGAGCCTGGGGCCAGATGGCTTCCCAGGGGAATTCTACCAAACATTTAAAGAAGAATTAATTCCTATTCTCCTGAAACTGTTCCAAAAAATAGAAATGGAAGGAAAACTTCCAAACTCATTCTGTGAGGCCAGCATTACCTTGATCCCAAAACCAGACAAAGACCCCATCAAAAAAGAATTACAAACCAGTATCCCTGATGAACATGGAGTCTCACCAAAATATATTCTTACCAAAATACTAGTCAATAGGATCCAATAGTACATAAAAAGGATTATTCAGCAGGACCAAGTGGGATTTATTCCTGGGATGCAAGGTTGGTTCAACATCTGCAAATCAATCAATGTGATACAATACATTAAAAAAAATAACAAGAACCATATGATATTCTCAATAGATGCAGAAAAAGCATTTGACAAAGAACAGCACCCTTTCTTAATCAAAACTCTTCACATTTTAGGGAGAAGAGGGTACATACCTCAATATCATCAAAGCCATCTATGAAAACTCCACAGTGAATATCATTTTCAATGGGGAAAAACTGAGAGCTTTTGCCCTAAAGTCAGGAACACAGCAAGAATGTCCGCTATCACCACTGCTATTCAACATAGTACTAGAAGTCTTAGCTTCAGCAATCAGACAACAAAAATAAATGGCATCCAAATCAGCAAAGAAGAAGTCAAACTCTCAGTCTTTGCAGATGAAATGATTCTTTATCATATCAAGCCAAAAGTCTTCACCCCAAAACTTCTAGAACTCATACATGAATTCAGTGAAGTGTCGGGATATAAAATCAATGCACAAAAATCAGTTGCATTTCTATACACCAACAACAAGACAGAAGAAAGAGAAATTAAGAAGTTGATCACATTTACAATTGGACCCAAAACCATAAGATACCTAGGAATAAATCTAACCAAAGAGGCAAAGAATCTGTACTCAGAAAACTATAGAATACTCATGAAAGAAATTGAAGAAGCAAAAAGAAATGGAAAAACCTTCCATGCTCATGGATCAGAAGAAATATTATGAAACTTTCTATGCTACCTAGAGCAATCCACACATTTAATGCAATCCCTATCAAAATACCATCAACTTTTTTCAAAGAAATGGAACAATCCTAAAATTTGTATGAAACCAGAAAAGAGCCAAATAGCCAGAAGAATGTTGAAAAAGAAAACCAAAGCTAGTGGCATCACAATTCCATAATCAAACTTTATTGGAAAGCTATAATCATCAAGACAGTGGGGTACTGGAACATAAACATATGCATAGATCAATGGAATGGAATAGAGAACCCAGAAGTAGACCCTCAATTCTACAGTCAACTAATCAACAAAGCAAGAAAGAATGTCCAATGGAAAAAGACAGTTACTTCAACAAATGATGTTGGGAAAATTGGACAGCAACACCCAGAAGACTGAAACTAGACCATTTCCTTACACCACATACAAAAATATACTCCAAATGGGTGAAAGACCTCAGTGTGACATAGGAATCCATCAAAATCCTTGAGGAGGGAGGAGTCAAGATGGCGGAAAAGTAACAGGCTGACACTACTTCAGCTAGCAGGAGATCAGCTAGATAGCTTATCTAAAGATTGCAAACACCTGCAAATCCATCGGCAGATTGAAGAGAAGAAGAACAGCAATTCGGGAAACAGAAAAACAACCACTTTCTGAAAGGTAGGACCGGCGGAGAAGTGAATCCAAAGCGACGGGAAGATAGACCCCGTGCGGAGGGGCCAGCTCCCAGCAAACGGCGGAGCAACGGAGCACAAAATCAGGACTTTTAAAAGTCTGTTCCGCTGAGGGACATCGCTCCAGAGGCTAAACCGGGGAAAAGTCCACGCAGGGTCACAGAAGGATTGGGGGTGTCTGAGTGTCGCAAGCTTGCGGGTATTGGAACGGGAAAGCTGGCTACAGAGACAGAGCCAACAGTAAGCTCACAGCTCGGGGTTACCTTGAACCCGTCCCAGGCTCGGTGAGATCGGAGCGCTGCTGGAGGTCAGGCAGACGGGAGTAACTGGCTGCTGTTCTCTGAGGGCACACTGAGTAGTGGGGCCCCGGGCTCTTGGCTCCTCCCGGCCGGAGACCAGGAGGCCGCCATTTGTATTCCCGTCCTCCGGAACTCTACAGAAAGCGCTCAGGGAACAAAAGCTCCTGAAAACAAACCCGAGTGGATTACTCAGCCCTGCCCCTGGTAAGGGCAGTGCAATTCCGCCTGGGGCAAAGACACTTGAGAATCACTACACCAGGCCCCTCTCCCAAAGATCAACAAGAAATCCAGCCAAGACCAAGTTCTACCTACCTACCAAGGAGTGCAGCTTCAATACCAAGGAGAGCAGCAGAATTCCAGAGGAGGAGAAAGCAAAGTACGGAACTCATGGCTTTCTCCCTGTGATTTTTTCAGTCTTGCAGTTAATTTAATTTTTTTCTTTTTCATTTTTTTCCTCTTCTTCTGCTAAAATTTTTTTTAACTTTTACCCTTTTCTTTTTTAACGTTTTTTAGCTAGTTTATCTAATATATATATATTTTCTTTTTTATATTTTTCTTTATTCATTTTCTTTTTTTAAATTCTTTTCTTTTTTTTTTTTTCTTTCTTTCTTTTTGAACCTCTTTTTATCCTCTTTCTCCCCCCTCACGATTTGGAATCTCTTCTGATTTGGTTAAACATATTTTCCTGGGGTTGTTGCCACCCTTTTAGTATTTTACTTGCTCTTTCTTATACTCTTAGCTGGACAAAATGACAAGGTGGAAAAATTCACCACAAAAAAAAAAAGAACAAGAGGCAGTACCGAAGGCTAGGGACCTAATCAATACAGACATTGGTAATATGTCAGATCTAGAGTTCAGAATGACAATTCTCAAGGTTCTAGCCGGGCTCGAAAAAGGCATGGAAGATATTAGAGAAACCTTCTCGGGAGATATAAAACCCTTTCTGGAGAAATAAAAGAACTAAAATCTAACCAAGTTGAAATCAAAAAAGCTATAAATGAGGTGCAATCAAAAATGGAGGCTCTCACTGCTAGGAAAAATGAGGCAGAAGAAAGAATTAGTGATATAGAAGACCAAATGACAGAGAGTAAAGAAGCTGAGCAAAAGAGGGACAAACAGCTTCTGGACCATGAAGGGAGAATTCGAGAGATAAGTGACACAATAAGACGAAACAACATTAGAATAATTGGGATTCCAGAAGAAGAAGAAAGAGAGAGGGGAGCAGAAGGTATACTGGAGAGAATTATTGGGGAGAATTTCCCCAATATGGCAAAGGGAACGAGCATCAAAATTCAGGAGGTTCAGAGAATGCCCCTCAAGATCAATAAGAATAGGCCCACACCCCATCCCTAATAGTAAAATTTACAAGTCTTAGTGACAAAGAGAAAATCCTGAAAGCAGCCCAGGAAAAGAAGTCTGTAACATACAATGGTAAAAATATTAGATTGGCAGCTGACTTATCCACAGAGACCTGGCAGGCCAGAAAGAGCTGGCATGATATTTTCAGAGCACTAAACGAGAAAAACATGCAGCCAAGAATACTATATCCAGCTAGGCTATCATTGAGAATAGAAGGAGAGATTAAAAGCTTCCAGGACAAACAAAAACTGAAAGAATTTGCAAACACCAAACCAGCTCTACAGGAAATATTGAAAGGGGTCCTCTAAGCAAAGAGAGAGCCTACAAGTGGTAGATCAGTAAGGAACAGAGGCAATATACAGTAACAGTCACCTTACAGGCAATACAATAGCACTAAATTCATATCTCTCAATAGTTACCCTGAATGTTAATGGGCTAAATGCCCCCAATCAAAAGACACAGGATATCAGAATGGATAAAAAAACAAAACCCATTTTAAGCCCGAAGACACCTCCAGATTTAAAGTGAGGGGGTGGAAAAGAATTTACCATGCTAATGGACATCAGAAGAAAGCAGGAGTGGCAATCCTTATATCAGATCAATTAGATTTTAAGCCAAAGACTATAATAAGAGATGAGGAAGGACACTATATCATACTCAAAGGGTCTGTCCAACAAGAAGATCTAACAATTTTAAATATCTATGCCCCCAACGTGGGAGCAGCCAACTATATAAACCAATTAATAACAAAATCAAAGAAACACATCAACAACAATACAATAATAGTAGGGGACTTTAACACTCCCCTCACTGAAATGGACAGATCATCCAAGCAAAAGATCAGCAAGGAAATAAAGGCCTTAAACGACACACTGGACCAGAGGGACATCACAGATATATTCAGAACATTCCATCCCAAAGCAACAGAATACACATTCTTCTCTAGTGCACATGGAACATTCTCCAGAATAGATCACATCCTCGGTCCTAAATCAGGACTCAACCGGTATCAAAAGATTGGGATCATTCCCTGCATATTTTCAGACCACAATGCTCTGAAGTTAGAACTCAACCACAAGAGGAAGTTTGGAAAGAACCCAAATACATGGAGACTAAACAGCATCCTTCTAAAGAATGAATGGGTCAACCGGGAAATTAAAGAAGAATTGAAAAAAATCATGGAAACAAATGATAATGAAAATACAACAGTTCAAAATCTGTGGGACACAACAAAGGCAGTCCTGAGAGGAAAATATATAGCGGTACAAGCCTTTCTCAAGAAACAAGAAAGATCTCAGGTACACAACCTAACCTTACACCTAAAGGAGCTGGAGAAAGAACAAGAAAGAAACCATAAGCCCAGCAGGAGAAGAGAAATCATAAAGATCGGAGCAGAAATCAATGAAATAGAAACAAACAAACAAAAAAAAACAATAGAGCAAATCAACGAAACTAGGAGCTGGTTCTTTGAAAGAATTAATAAAATTGATAAACCCCTGGCCAGACTTATCAAAAAGAAAAGAGAAAGGACCCAAATAAATAAAATCATGAATGAAAGAGGAGAGATCACAACTACGCCAACAAATTTGACAATCTGGAAGAAATGGATGCATTCCTAGAAACATATAAACTACCACAACTGAACCAGGAAGAAATAGAAAGCCTGCACAGACCCATAACCAGTAAGGAGATTGAAACAGTCATTAAAAATCTCCAAACAAACAAAAGCCCAGGGCCAGATGGCTTCCCAGGGGAATTCTACCAAACATTTAAAGAACTAATTCCCATTCTCCTGAAACTGTTCCAAAAAATAGAAATGGAAGGAAAACTTCCAAACTCATTTTATGAGGCCAGCATCACCTTGATCCCAAAACCAGACAAGGATCCCATCAAAAAAGAGAGCTATAGACCAATATCCTTGATGAACACAGATGCAAAAATTCTCACCAAAATACGAGCCAATAGGATTCAACAGGACATTAAAAAGATTATTCACCACGACCAAGTGGGATTTATTCCAGGGCTACAAGGTTGGTTCAACATTTGCAAATCAATGTGATACAGTACATTAATAAAAGAAAGAACAAGAACCATATGATACTCTCAATAGATGCTGAAAAAGCATTTGACAAAGTACAGCATCCCTTCCTGATCAAACTTTTCAAAGTGTAGGGATAGAGGGCACATACCTCAATATCATCAAAGCCATCTATGAAAAACCCACCGCAAATATCATTCTCAATGGAGAAAAACTGAAAGCTTTTCCGCTAAGGTCAGGAACATGACAGGGATGTCCATTATCACCACTGTTATTCAACATAGTACTAGAAGTCCTAGCCTCAGCAATCAGACAACAAAAGGAAATTAAAGGCATCCAAATTGGCAAAGAAGAAGTCAAATTATCACTCTTTGCAGATGATATGACACTATATGTGGAAAACCCAAAAGACTCTACTCCAAAACTGCTAGAACTTGTACAGGAATTCAGTAAAGTGTCAGGATATAAAATCAATGCACAGAAATCAGTTGCATTACTCTACACCAACAACAAGACAGAAGAAAGAGAAATTAATGAGTCCATCCCATTTACAATTGCACCCCAAACCATAAGACACCTAGGAATAAACCTAACCAAAGAGGCACAGAATCTATACTCAGAAAACTATAAAGTACTCATGAAAGAAATTGAGGAAGACACAAAGAAATGGAAAAATGTTCCATGCTCCTGGATTGGAAGAATAAATATTGTGAAAATGTCTATGCTACCTAAAGCAATCTACACATTTAATGCAATTCCTATCAAAGTACCATCCATCTTTTTCAAAGAAATGGAACAAATAATTCTAAAATTTATATGGAACCAGAAAAGACCTCGAATAGCCAAAGGAATATTGAAAAAGAAAGCCAATGTTGGTGGCATCACAATTCCAGACTTCAAGCTCTATTACAAAGCTGTCATCATCAAGACAGCATGGTACTGGCACAAAAACAGACACATAGATCAATGGAACAGAATAGAGAGCCAGAAATAGACCCTCAACTCTATGGTCAACTAATCTTTGACAAAGCAGGAAAGAATGTCCAATGGAAAAAAGACAGCCTCTTCAATAAACGGTGTTGGGAAAATTGGACAGCCACATGCAGAAAAATGAAATTGGACCATTTCCTTACACTACACACAAAAATAGACTCAAAATGGATGCAGGACCTCAATGTGTGAAAGGAATCCATCAAAATCCTTGAGGAGAACACAGGCAGCGACCTCTTCGACCTCAGCCGCAGCAACATCTTCCTAGGAACATCACCAAAGACAAGGGAAGCAAGGGCAAAAATGAACTATTGGGATTTCATCAAGATCAAAAGCTTTTGCACAGCAAAGGAAACAGTTAACAAATCAAAAGACAACTGACAGAATGGGAGAAGATATTTGCAAACGACATATCAGATAAAGGACTAGTGTCCAAAATCTATAAAGAACTTAGCAAACTCAACACCCAAAGAACAAATAATCCAATCAAGAAATGGGCAGAGGACATGAACAGACATTTCTGCAAAGAAGACATCCAGATGGCCAACAGACACATGAAAAAGTGCTCCATATCACTCAACATCAGGGAAATATAAATCAAAACCACAATGAGATATCACCTCACACCAGTCAGAATGGCTAAAATCAACAAGTCAGGAAATAACAGATGCTGGCGAGGATGCAGAGAAAGGGGAACCCTCCTACACTGTTGGTGGGAATGCAAGCTGGTGCAACCACTCTGGAAAACAGCATGGAGGTTCCTCAAAACGTTGAAAATAGAACGGCCCTATGACCCAGCAATTGCACTACTGGGTATTTACCCTAAAGATACAAAAGTTGTGATCCAAAGGGGCACGTGCACCCGAATGTTTATAGCAGCAATGTCCACAATAGCCAAACTATGGAAAGAACCTAGATGTCCATCAACAGATGAATGGATCAAGAAGATGTGGTATATATACACAATGGAATACTATGCAGCCATCAAAAGAAATGAAATCTTGCCATTTGCGACAACATGGATGGAACTAGAGCATATCATGCTTAGCAAAATAAGTCAAGCAGAGAAAGACAACTATCATATGATCTCCCTGATATGAGGAAGTGGTGAGGCAACATGGGGTCTTAAGTGGGTAGGAAAATAATCAATGAAACAAGATGGGATTGGGAGGGAGACAAACCATAAGTGACTCTTAATCTCACAAAACAAACTGAGGGTTGCTGGGGGGAGAGGGGTTGCGAGAAGGTGGGTGGGGTTATGGACATTGGGGAGGGTATGTGCTTTGGTGAGTGCTGTGAAGTGTGTATACCTGGAGATTCACAGACCTGTACCCCTGGGGAAAAATATATATGTTTATAAAAAATAAAAAATTAAAAAAAAAATCCTTGAGGACAACACAGGCAGCAACTTCTTCGACCTCAGCTGTAGCAACTTCTTTCTAGACATATCGCCAAAGGCAAGGGAAGCAAGGACAAAAATGAACTTTTGGGACTTCATCAAAATAAAAAGTTTTGCACAGCAAAGGCAACCAACAGAATGGGAAAGATATTTGCAAATTACATATCAGATAAAGGGCTAGTATCCAAAATCTATAAAGAACATATCCAACACAACAACCAAAGAATAAATAATTCAGTCAAGAAATGAACAGAAGACATGGACAGACATTTCTGCAAAGAAGACATCCAAATGGCCAACAGACACATGAGAAAGTGAGCCACATCACTCAGCACCAAGGAAATACAATTCAAAACCACAGTGAGATACCACCCCACACTAGTCAGAATGGCTAAATTAACAAGTTGGGAAGCAATAGGTGTTGGTAAGGATGCAGAGACAGGGGAACCCTCCTGCACTGTTGGGGGGAAAACAAGCTGGTGCAGTCACTCTGGAAAACAGTATGGAGGGTCCTCAAAAAGTTAAAAATAGAGCTACCCTACAATCCAGCAATTGCACTATTGGGTACTCACCCCAAAGATACAAATGTAGTGATCTGAAGGGGCAGGTGCACCCCAATGCTTATAGCAGCAATGTCCACAATAGTCAAACTATGGAAAGAGCCCAGAGGTCCATCAACAGATGAATGGATAAAGAAAATGTGGTATATTTATATCTATCTATTTATCTGTATCTATATCTATCTATATATCTCTGTGTGTGTATGTATATAGGAATATTACACAACCATCAAAAAAACCCCAAAACCTTGCCATTTGCAATGACATGGATGAAACTAGAGGATATTATGCTAAGCATAATAAGCCAATCAGAGAAAGACAATTATCATATGATCTCACTGACATGAGAAATTTGAGAAATAAGAGAGAGGATCATAGGGGAAGTGAGGGGAAAAATGAAAAAAGGTGAAACCAGAGAGGAAGAAAAACCATAAGAGATTTTTAATCTCAGAAAACAAACTGAGGGTTGCTGCAGGGGAGGGGGGTGAGGTATGAGGTAACTAGGTGATGGACACTGGGGAGGGTATGTGCTTTGGTAAACACTGTGAATTGTGTAAGACTGATAAATCACAGACCGGTACCACTACAAAAATTAATACATTGTATGTTAATAAAAAAATAATAAAGTGGGAGAAATTAGAGCATGCATACACAACAAAGGGAACAATGAGGGTCTCTTCTGACTACTTCTGTTGATTTTTTCAGAATGAGGAGAACATTGGTGTGCTGGTATCTTTCCTGAGGTATCAAAGACATTTGAATGTGGCGACCTCCCCTTCCTTGAAACAGCCTTCTTATGGATCCTCTCACATCATCTTATGTGGGGATGTTCCTCACAGTCCTGCCCTAAAGTCTAGTTCTTTTAAATATTCATGCCCTTCCTAAACAATCAATTATTCATCTACTCAACAAATATTTGTTGAGCACCTTCTATATAATAGGCAGACCTTTAGGTCCTGGGGAAACACTGGCTACATTATCCTTCTCTTATGTTATCCTTCTCTTAGAATCACAATAAAGATTCTAAGTTATTAAGGTTCTTGGTAGTTCTAAAGTAAAGAAATCAGCTTTCTTATACTTACTTAGCCCTACGAAGGTATCTTTTTTTTTTCCCCCTGCAGGGGATTTTAGGGAACTAGTTTAATAATAAAGGTTTAAGAATATGTTTGTGTTTGACATATTTGTGATATACTTTCTACAAAATAATTTGAATTCTAACCTCAAATCTGGCCAGTGTGTTCCCTGGTTAAGACCACAGTTTAAAAACTCAAAAATGTTTTCATCAGTTTTGTCCACCAGGATGCTTGAATAACATTGGCTATTTTATTTTGCAATAAATTATTCCTTTTTTAGCTCCAGGTACTAATGCCTCATTTCAAGACCTGGACGTAGAGAAGACTGTGGTGATTCCTGGTCATAGCAGCTTCCTGATCACAAGCATTTTAGATGATAAGAATGCTTTAGCTATTGCTACCATGCCTGACAGAATACTCAACAATATGATCATCCCAAAAGACTCCTGGTTCTTACACAACTTGGGGCACAGAAATGGACGAATGTGGTCTATATATGCAAAACCGTGTAATTATTGGTTTCAACAGGATCATTCCCTATTCCTCAATGTCCTGAAATACATTGATCTGGGGAAATCTTACACTTTCAAAGTTAAGGTTATACCTAATACAGAAGGTAAGTTTATTTTTACTGGGAAACATCAAAAGGAGATGTTGTTTTTCTTGAGTGTAAAATATACTCTTTGATATTGTCATTATCTTTGGCTTACATGGTAGCTGACATTCTGTTAATAATGGTATTAGCTTCTAATTATTGAACACTTACTATGTTCTTAGGCTCTGTACTAAATTATTTTTATGTATTTTTTCACTTAATACTTACAACAACTCAAAAAGCCTAGATTTTAATTCTCATTTATAAACGAGGAAAATGATGTTATGTTAGCAGCCCAAGTTTACACAGGATTTTAGTTTAGATTTTTGCTGTCCGCTGAAAAGAAACCTGTTTAGTTACTTTGGTATTGTTGCAGTTATTTCAAGTATTTATTTTGAGCCCCCCAAAATGGATTTTAAATAGTATTCTATTTTTCCCATTTTCCATGGCATTTATTTATTACAAAAATGAAATTAAACTTCCTAAAGATGAAGGAGAAATGGCATATAGGAAAATAAAACAATAATTTTGGCAAATAACTGAGCTAGAAAGAGGAAAGGAAGATGAAGGGAAGGGGGCGGGAAAGAGAAGAAAATTCTGTCACCAAAGTGAAGAGGGAACTCAAAGCCAAAGAAATTAGCTACTTTGTGGCTCCCTGAAAGATGTGAGACTTAGATATGGGCCATGTTGGCAGAGGGATGGATTTTAATACCCAACTGTTGGCAGAATATAATTTGTGGTAGGAGGCTGGAACCAAAACCAGTAAGTAAAGCTGGGAGCTTAAATTATGAAAAGGGGATTATGAAAACTTTATCTTCCAACCCAAAGAGGGTGCTCAGGGAACTACCATCTCCATGAGACCCAAAGTGGGAAAAAAGGATCTCCTGTAAAAACCGCAAACTCCAGGACTGTGTAACGCCTAGAGGCAACACACTAATTGTAGAAATCCCAAGCTGAGAAGTAATTTTAATGCCTGGGCCCCAGCTTAAGCAAGCATAAAACTTTTTGTAGGAATATTTCCATAGTCCAGGGAACATAGACTTCCATGGAAAATAGATCTCCATCAAACATGAATTGAGGAAAACATTTTAAAACCATGTAACCAAATGACCTAACGGAAGAAAAGAGAACTTGGTTTTTATTTTCATTTTATTTATTTACTTACTTACTTACTTACTTATAAAGTAGACTCCACACCCAGCATGGAACCCAAAGTAGGACTTGAACTCATGACCCTGAAATCAAGATCTGAGATCAAGAGATAGCTGCTTACCTGACTGAGCCATCCAGGCACCCCAAGAACTTGATCTTTAATCTCCAAGGACTTAAGATAATAGAAAAATCCGAAAGACACTATATGTAAAACTCTCGGAGAGATAAAAGAAGATATATGAATCATAATGAAAGAACAAAACACAATTTTTAAAAGGCTCATTTGAAAAACAAAACCAAACGCATTTATACAAATGAAAATTACCCCCCCCCAAAAAAATGGGAGGACATCTTTTTGTGTTTCAATCAATACTGTGGCACTTAAATATTGTTAAAAAAAAAAAAAAACAACCTTCCTCTTGAAACACTTAAAATCTTTTCTCATTGATTATATGACTAATTGTCCATATTTCCTTCAAGTAATTCTAGAGTTTTAATTTAATTTAACTTTCCATCTAAGTCTTTAATTTACATTGATTTCACTTTGATATATTATAGGATATATTACAGGTGATTAGTGAGTTGTTCCAACCACAGTTCTTGAATAGTGTGACCTTTCTTAACTGGCTTCAGAATACAGTAAACAATTTACCTATCATCTTGACCATTCTGGATTTTTAAAACTCTGTTCCTATTTTATCTCTTCATATTCCAGTGCAAGGCCCACAGTGTTCTAAATATTTCAGCTTTAAAACATATCAAATCCACTGTTGAATGGTACAGTTTTACTCATTCAGTTTGATGGAAGCAAATAGTAATCAGAAGTGAAGAAAAGCCTAGTGCATGCTACTCAAAATGTGGGTGGCTAGACCAATCACATCAGCAGCACCTAGCTGCTTGTTAGAAATGCAGAATCTTTTGTAATTCCATACAAATCTTAGGGGTGTTTTTCTATTTTTGTGAAAAACCCTATTGGAATTTTGATATGGATTGCATTGAGTCTGTAGGTATGGACATTTTAAGAATATTCTTGTAATTTATGAACATGGGCTGTCTTTCCATTTATTTGTGTCTTCTTCAGTTTCTTTCACTGTTATCTCATAGTTTTCAGTGTACAGGTCTTTTACCTCATTGGTTAAATTTATTCCTATGTATTTTATTCTTTTTAGTGCTATTGTAAATGAGATTGTTTTCTTAATTTCTCTTTTGGATAGGCTGTTGTTAGTATTTAGAAACACAACTGATTTGTGTTCTGGATTCTGGGGCATTACTTATCTCTATGTAAAGTCCTGTTACCTACAAACAGAGGCAATTTTACTTCTTCCTTTCTTTCTTTTTTTTTTAATTTGACACAGATAGAGAGAGTTCACAAGTAGGTAGAGAGGCAGGTAGAGAGAGAGGGAAGCAGACTCCCTGCTGAGCAGAGAGCCTGATGCGGTTCTCGATCCCAGGACCCTGGGATCATGACCCGAGCTGAAGGCAGAGGCTTTAACCCAATGAGCCATCCAGGTGTCTGTATATTACATTATCTTAATCAAAACATTATGATGCTGGCATAAAAGGCAGACACATAGCCCAATGGACCAAAATAAAATAGGCAGCCCAGAAGTAAGTTAATTAATCTTTAACAAGGGAGCCAAGAACATGCAGTGGAAAAAAATAGTCACTTCAATTAATGGTATTGGGAAAACTGGTTAATCACACCCAAGAGAATAAAACTGAACCCTTATCTTACTAATTAATGAAATTAATTAATGAAACAAATTAATTACTTAAATGGATTAAAGGCTTAAATGTAAGATCTAAAACCTTAAAACTCCTAGAAGAAAACATAGGGGAGAAGATCATTGACTTTGATCTTGACACTGACTTTTCTGGATATGACACAAAAATCAAAGGCAACAAAAACAGAAGTAAATAAGTGGGACTACATCAAACTAAAAAGCTCTGCACAACAAAGGAAACCATCAGCAAAATGAAAAGACAGCCTATGGAGTGGGAGAAAACATTTGTAAACCTTATTCTGGTAAGCAGTTAATATCTGAAATGGATAAGAAACGCATACAACTCAATAGCAAAAAAACAAACCCCACAAATAATGCAATTAAAAAATGGGCAAAGAACCTGAGTAGATGTCTTTCAGAGAAGACATATGAAGGGTGCCTGGGTGGCTCAGTGGGTTAAAGACTCTGCCTTCGGTTCAGGTCATGATCCCAAGATCCTGGGATCAAGCCCCACATCGGGCTCTTTGCTCAGCAGGGAGCCTGCTTCCTCCTTGCTTTCTCTGCCTGCATCTCTGCCTACTTGTGAACTCTGTCTGTCAAATAAATAAATAAAATATTTAAAAAAAAAAAAAAAGACCTGTGAATGGCCAACAGATACAGGGAAAAGTGTTCAACATCACAAATTATTAGGAAAACGCAAATCAAAACCACAGTGAGATATCACCTTAAACCAGTTAGAATGGCAAGTGTCAGAAAGACAAGAGATGAGAAGCATTGGTGAGGATATGGACAAAAAGGGAACCCTCATGCACCGTTGGTGGAAATGGAAACTGGAGCAGCCACCATGGAAAGAATGGCAGTTCCTCAGAAAATTTGAAGTAGAAGTACCCAATGTTCCAGCAATCCCACGTCTGGGTATATATCTGAAGGAGACAAAGTCAGGACCTCAAAGAGATATCTGCACTCTGATGTTCATTGCAGGTTATAATAGCCAAGGTACAGAAACAACCTAAGTGTTGGTTGATGGATGAATGGATAAAGAAAATGTGTGTGTGTGTGTGTGTGTGTGTGTGAGAGAGAGAGAGAGAGAGAGAGAGAGAGAGAGGACATGGATTATTATTAAGCCATAAAAAAGAAGAAAATCCTGCCATTTGCAGCAACATGGATGAATCTGGAGGATATGGAAAGTCAAATGAGCCACAAAGAGATCAATAAGTACGGTATCATCTCACTCAGGTGTGGAATCGAATTTTTAAAAAGTCTAACTCACAGAACTAGAGGATAGAATAAATGCTAGTTACCAGGGGTTAGGCAGTAGAAAGAATGGACAGATGTTGGTCAGTGGAATACAAGCTTCTTGTTGTAAAATGAGTAAGTTCTGGGAATGTAACATAGGCCATGGGGCCCATCGTTAATAATACTGAATCAGAGACACCTGAGTGGCTCAGTTGGTTAAGCTTCTGACTCTCGATTTTGACTCAGGTCATGATCTCAGGGTCCTGAGAAGGAGGGTCGTGAGATTGAGACCCTCTTTGGGCTCTGTGCTGGGTGTGGAGGTTGCTTAAGATTCTCTCACTCTCTTTTTCCCTCTCTCCCCATGTTCTCTCAAAATAGTAATAGTAATAATAATATAATAATACTGTATTGTATACTTGAAATTTGCTCATAGAGTAGATCTTATATGTTCTCACTGCACACACAAAGTAACTGTGAGTTTGTGAATGTTAATTAAATTATGATCATTTCACAGTGTGTGTATATATAGACATATATATATGAAATCATCACGTTATACTCTCTCTTCATTCATATATGTATATATATATATACATATATATGTATATATATAAACTATATCTATATGTATATATATATATATATAGTTTTCTTCATCAGTCATACCTCAGTACAGCTGAGGTGGAGGGTGGGTAACCTCAGCCCCCTCCGCAGGTCCTGGTAGATCAGAATCTGCATTTTAATAGAAATACCCAGCAACAGTTTTGGAAGCACTAGCCAACTCACTCTGGTTTAAAGGAAACTGCTGTCCATGAGTCTCCAGGCAAATCATTTCCTACCTCTCAGTCCTGGTTTGCTGATTAGTAAAGATGGCAGATAGACTACACAGTCTGTCAAATATCTTATTCTAGTAAATTTCTCAGTATGGAGAGATAGCAGGCAGGTGGCCTGCAGATAGAAACTGGCCTGCTGATAGGTCTCCTTTTGTCTTGGCCACAGTGGGCTGATAGCTCTTGAAACTGAGCAGGCATCTTTCAGTTTGTTTCTTTTTTAGTTATTTTTATTGTGTTAGTCACCATACAGTTTCTTCACTGAGCCATGCAGCTCAGTGTGATCGGTACCGTCCAAGTGACTTTTCCATGCATTTGAGACCTTGGCTGAAGAATGAGAAATGGAGGTGAGCAATATTTCTGGGAGAAAATATTTGTAAAGTTAAATTTTTCTAAGAACCATCAAGCTTAACTTTCTATGAATTCCTAATTATAGCTGTAGCCATTATGAAACCTTTATAATAGATTCTGTACATGTTCTAGAATCCTGATTAGCTGGTCATTATGAAATTGTTTAAAATTTCCATGATTTTTTTTCTTTTTTAGTTCCCAGACTTTTTTTTTTTAGTATAACTGGCATACAATGATTTAATTTTAACCTTTAGCTTTGTGTCCATAGGTGTTCGAACACTCAACGTACCACCACTGAACGTCATTGTTGGAAATGCAAATCTGCTGGAAGTTAAAAGTGAAGGCTCTTTTGATGATAGTGAGAGTTACATAATGAAAATTTCTGCAGCTAGCAAAGCTTTGCGTCAAGTAAGATTTTCTTTCATCACAAAAATGTCTATTAATTATGGAAAACTTAGCATATAAGCTAAGAGAAAGAAGAGGAAATTGCACATAATCCTACCTCTCAAGAATGATTAAGCACTTCTAACATTTGGGGAATTACAAAAAAGGCTGTATAGCATTACAGGGAACACCTGTTAAGTTAAGCTTCTGCCTTCAGCTCCTGTCATGATCCCGGGATCCTGGGATCCAGCCTGGTGGCTCCCTGCTCAGCAGGGAGCCTGATTCTCCCTCTGCCTGCCACCCCCCCTGCTTGTACTCTCATGCTCTCACTCTCTGTGTCTCTCTGAAAATAAATAAAATCTTAGCATTATGGAACAGAGGCTCAATGACCGAGGTTTGGACAAGACTGCCTGGTATAGATCTTAATTCTGGAGCTGTCTGTGAACTTGGGAAGGCTGCTTTACTATGGCTAAGTTTCCTTATCTACAAAATGAAGATGAGAACGATAATACCTTCTTTACAGGGTAGTGTATGAGAATTCACCGTGATCATTCAAGTAAGACATCTAAATGTCTGGCGCATGGAAAATCTCAATCACTATGAACTAACAGTACTTCCTTTTTTCCCTAAAACTGGGAAAGCATTGTAAATGCCCATAAAACATTTACCCCTTTCACTTAACTATATGATTTAATCCTTTTGATTCACTGAGTATTTTTTATACATATCCCCAAATTGTCTTTCTCATGAAGACTTTCAGTGATAGACCAAAGTGGAATTTCCATACTTAATACTCAAATGAGTCAAGACTTTGCTACTCTTTTTTTTTTTTCAAAGATTTTATTTATTTATTTGTCAGAGAGAGAGACAGGAAGCACAGGCAGACAGAGTGGCAGGCAGAGTCAGAGGGAGAAGCAGGCTCCCCGCGGAGCAAGGAGCCCGATGTGGGACTCGATCCCAGGACGCTGGGACCATGACCTGAGCCGAAGGCAGCTGCTTAACCAACTGAGCCACCCAGGTGCCCCAAGACTTTGCTACTCTTGTTTTATCCTCCTCCTCCTCCCACCTTTTGGCTTTTGTTTTGAGTTATTTTAGAGTGAAAGCAAACATCATGTCATTTCACTCTTAATGGGATTCAGTTTATATCTCTAAAAAACATGTGCATTATCTCTCATGTAACCATTATCATGCCACTGTTGTTCCTAAAATGTTGTTGGTTTTTTTTTTGTTTTTGTTTTTGTTTTTGTTTTTTTTTGGTATCCAACAAAACCTAGTCCATAATCAAATTTACCCAATTTTCTCAAAAATATTTTTATAGTTGTTTGCTTTGAATTAGGAGCCAAACAAGACTCACATGGTATGTGATTATTTTTTCTCAAGTGTCTTAGGTACCGTTTTCTTCACTTGCCATTGAATTGTAGAAATAAGATCAGCTGTGTTATAGAATGTCCAACATTTGAGATTCTGATGTTTGCTTCCTTGTCTCTTACTTAATTTGTGCCTCTCCTACCTCCAACCACATTTCCTTTAATAGTAGAATCCTGCATAGATGATGGTTCAATGTGTTTTGGTAAAACATTAGAAAAACATATATATCATTTTTAATGACTACAGAGTATGGGGATAGAGGTACCAGAGTCTACAACATCATCACAGTTATTAGTATTTCTACATTTAAAATTTTTTTATTTATTTGTTTTGAGAGAGACACCAAGAGAGCATGAGTGAGGGGAGGGGCAGAGGGAGACAGAGAGGGACAAGCAGACTCCCCACTGAGTGCAGATCCTGATGTGGGGGTTAATCCCCTTTCTCTGCGCTGTTTCTTATATTCCACATATGAGTGAAACTACGAGATAATTGCCTTTCTCAGACTGACTTCTTTCACTCAGTATAATACCCTCCAGTTCCTTTCTGATGGCTGAATACTATTCCATTGTATGTATATGCCATGTCTTCTTTATCCATTCACCTGTTGATGGACATCTAAGTTCTTTCCATCATTTGACTATTGTGGACATGGCCGCTATAAACACTGGAGGGCAGGTGCCCCTTCAGATCACTACACCCATAGCCAGCAAGGAAATTGAAGCAGTGATTTAACAGCTCCTTTGAATAACCTTCATTTCTTTGGATGTCCTCAGGGTTCAACGTCATTGGCGTTAGTTGTCTGGGGGGCATCCATTGAGTGTTTAGTCACCACAGTCGTGCCAGTGATGAAAAACAGCTGTAGTTATCTCAAATCTATGCATCACATCCCTAGTAAACTTATCCCACTGGAAGACTGGATTAGTGGTGTTCATAAAGACAGTCAAGGTTTCAACATGATCAAAACTTTGCCGGTAAGAAACCTAAGTGGATTGTTTTAAGGGTACCTGTGATATGTTACTTTTGTGTGATTGGCTGGCCATCCCGTCTTAGCATTTCTTTCCTGACATGCACAAAACATTCCAGCTATTGGTCAATCTTCCTGTCATCTTGAGGATGTGACAATTATTTCTAAAAGGCCAACACGTCCTGAAATAATGACTTTTTCTGGTAACTCAGTCTCACCATTTTAAAAATTATTTTATGCTGTATTATGGGGATGTAATCTTGGGGCTTTTGTGCTATATACACAGTTATCTGCCATTATGTTGACTTGTCCTGGTTCCATCTTACTGGTTCCATTTTGGTGTAGTTGCCATTTTAATCTCTGCCTTGTCAGAGTCTGTGACACTTTATAAAAAACATGTATTATTATTCTTTGCTGATGAACCCAACTGACCAAACTTGAAGATTTATTTACTACATATATCACTAAGACTTTTTATGAGGTGTTGAAACTCTCTTGCACTTCCTTTTGGTCGCTATTTTACATACTAAAAAAATTTTCACTTATTTACAAGTTCCAAACAATTATATTGCCATGGGCTAAGGTTGTTGAAAGCCCCGAAAAATAAGGTATAGGGAATACAGGAAGAATAGAAATTTACTCCACTGCCTGGAACTAAAAATGAAATATTTGCTTTGAATGCTTTTTCTGAAAATCAAGATTTTTAAGTTAAAGACTTAGTAAATAATTAAGAATTACTTGTTTTCTTTGCTTACTCACTTACAGATAAACTACAGGCCCCCATCGAACATGGGAATTGCCATACCACTCACAGACAATTTTTACCATGCAGATCCCAGCAAACCGATACCAAGAAATCTATTTCCTACGTCAAAGGTAAATACTTTTTGAATGTACAGACTGTACTTATTTGAATTCAAGAAATCATTCTGTGAAATGACAGATGGACCTAGCTGCAGGGATTCAATGAGAAGGTTCATTCAAAACAATGTTCCATCTACCCTGATGTGTCAGCATTTATTACTACTTGTACTACCCTGTTCCTCCTTCTCCTCTTTTAGCCCCCCTGCTCTTATTTTTTTTAAGATTTTATTTATTTATTTATTTAAGAGAGACACAAAGAGAGCATGATTGGGGAAGGGGCAGGAGGAGAGGGAAAGGGAGAAGCAGACTCTCACAGAGCAGGGACCCTGATGTGGAGCTCAATCTCAGGACCCTGAGATCATGACCTGACCCAAAGTCAGAGGCCTAACCAACTAAACCAGCCAGGTGCCCCATTAGCTGTCTGCTATTTCTGGATGTGGTTTTGGAGCTAAGAACTCAATAAACAGAATGCTTCTCCTGACCTCTCCCTGGTTTCTCTTTGGATTTCAAAGGGGATTAGTGGGGTAAGAGTATCTTTTCTCAGATGAAGGGAGCCCCCAGACCCATCTCACATGTCTAGCCCAGTGAAACAAATAGTGTCCTAAAGGAAAGAAGACTATTTGATCCAACAGGGCACATTTAAGCTCCTACCAAGGTTCTGCCTAGAAAACAACCAAACCCAGCAGCCCTCTGTCTCTCTGGAATGTGGAGTGAACAAGATAGAAAGAATAGAAACCATGAGGTTGAGAGGAAGAGTACGTGATGGGGTAGTTTCTTGAGGAAACCTCACAGATACCTGTGGAATCTCTCTCCAGAAGAACACAGCTGCCTGCCTGTAGACATACACAAACAGACATTCACACCCCTTCCATGTGCATATGCATTGTGTATCTGCACACATACATATGCAAAGACATAAAATGCTTGTTTCTTTTGCTCTAAACTCTTGTCATTCCATGTAATTCAGAACAAAAGCCAAATTCTCATGGTGGTCTATCAGGTCCTTCATGACTTGGCCTTGGCATTCCATCTGACCTGATTTCCCCCGAGGTTAATTGCTCTAGCCACACTGGCCTCCATGCAGTTCTTCAAATATGCCAGACGTATTTCAAGCTCAGGGCCTCTGCAGCCAAAGGTATTCATCTGGCATGCTCCTCTGCCAGATAGCTCATGGCACATTCTGTCACTGTCTTCAGGTCTTAGCTTAAATGTCACAATCATTGTGAGGCCTGCCTTGACCACGCTAATTAAAATTGGAAGCTGCACACCCAGTGGTACCCACTCCCTGTCCCCCTTCTCTCCTTTATTTTTCTTCAGTGCACTTATTACAATTTTCCAGATTTTACTCATTTGCTTTATTTATTGTGTTTCATGAAAAAGGTAAATTATATTAAGTCAAGGTGGTGGTTGTTGTTTTGAAATCTATTTTACTCTCTACTGTATCTTTCATACCTAGCACAGTGCCAGCCACAAGAGTGTGGCAAATACAGAAATTGGACAGTGAAAGCTGCAAAACATAGCTGAAGAAGTTAAAGGGGAACTAAGTGTGAGAAAGATCCCATGTTCATGACTGGAAGACTTAATATTCTTACAGGGGCCATACTCCCCAAACTGACTTACAGATGAAATGCATTCCCTATTGAAATTCCAAATGTCTTTTTTGCATGAATGCAAAAGCTGATTTTAAAATTCATAAGGAATTTCAAGAGACTCTGAACAGCCAAAACCATCTTGAAAAAAGAAAACAAAGTGTGGGAGAAC
Source organism: Mustela nigripes (assembly GCF_022355385.1). Taxonomy (NCBI): domain Eukaryota; kingdom Metazoa; phylum Chordata; class Mammalia; order Carnivora; family Mustelidae; genus Mustela; species Mustela nigripes. The sequence goes on from NC_081569.1 coordinate 115,882,388, forward strand.
CCCCACTTCCCATTTTCAAAATTTACTATAAAGCCATGGTAATCAAACCAGTGTGATAATGGCACAGTGTGATAAAGGATAGAAATACATATCCATGGAATAGAATTGAGAATCCAGAAATAAACCCATACATCTGTGGTCAACTGAGTTTTGACACTTGAGCCAAGACCACTCGAAGGAGAGAGAGTAGGTTTTTCAACAAATGGTGCCACGACAACTGAATGAATACCTACATTGAATAGGATGAATTTGATCACCTATCTTACACCAGATGCAAAAATTAACCTAAGATGGATTGAAAACCTAAATGTAAGGGCTAAAACACAAAACTCTTTTATGGTTGTATAAGTGTATACCTTTGTCTCTTTGGTAAGGTGATGATTTGTTAACTATGGCCCTAAATTGCAAGCAACAACAGAGAAATAAATAAATTTTAACTCCATCAAAATTAAAAACTTTCATGTGTGGGTAAAAGGACACTGTCGAGAAAGTTAAAAGATACTCACTGAATGGGAAACAATATTTGCAGTTCATTTATCTGTTAAGGATCTGGTATCCAGATTCTCTCAAGATCTCTTACAATTCCACAACCAGGAGACAAACCACCCAGTCAGACATAGATGAAGTCTCTGAGTAGGGAGTCCTCCAAAAAAGATACACAGATGGCCAAGAAACCCATGAACAATGTTTGATTAGTTAATCCTTATGTAAATGTAAATCAAAATCACAATGAGATACCACACCTAGCCCATTTGGATGCCTGTAATAATCTTTTTAATGGAAAATGACAAATGTTGGTGAAAATGTGGAAAAATTGGAACTCTCATCCATTGCTGAGGAGGATATGATATGGGCAGCTGTTGTGGCAAACATTTTGGCAGGTCTTCAGAAGTTAAACATACAGAATTATTCTATGGCCCAGCAATTTTACTCCTGGCTATACATCTCCCCCCCCCCCCAAATTGAAAATGTATGTTCAAACAGAAAATTTATACCAGCGTTATTGGTAATAGCCAAAGAGGGGAAACAACCAAATATCCATTAACTGATGAATGCATAAACAAAATAGGCAATATCCCCACAATGGAATATTACTCAGTCATAAAGAGGAATGAAGTATTGCCATATTCCACAGCATGGGTGAACCTCAAAAACAATATTTGAACAAAAGAAAACAGACACAAAAGGCCATATTGTATATTTCCACTTACATAAGATGTCTGGAATAGGAAAATTCGTAGAGATAGAAAATAGAATGATTAGATGGGCTGGGGGGAGGGGAAATGAAGAGTAACTATTCTTTTAAGATTTTATTCTTAAGTAATCTCTACATCTAACATGGGGCTTGAACTCACAACCCTGAGGTCAAGAGTCGCATATTCCACCAACTGAGCCAAGCAGGAGTAACTATTAATATGTACAGGGTTTCTGTTTGGGGCGATAACAGTGTTCTGGAATTAGACAGCTGTGATGATTGAACAACATTGCAAATGTACAAAAACTCACCAAATTGTACATTCAAAAATGGTTTAAATGGTACATTTTTTCTCAATAAAAGGAAGAAGAGAAAAAAAAGCTGGGGGGAGGGATGGTAATCCTTTAAAAAAAAAGTAAAAGGAAGAATAACATTTAAAACAAATAGAGCTGATTATCAAAATCAAAAGCCAATCTCTAGCAAGAGTGATCAAATAAAATAATGAATGACAAATGGACAGTTAAAATGGAGATTTTAAATTATTAGTGAACTAGTGAATGCCACAAAGAAGGGCAAGCATGAAACGGTAGACTTGGAGAGGGTTCCGTCAAGTTCACAGCCCCATCACAACACATCTGCTGCTTCTAGGTCTCTGTCTTCATGCCTGTGATGGGAGGGATCCAGAACAGGAAGTCTTATGGTCCTGATGTGCTGCCTTCAGAATAACACAGACTTTGAAGGTCCAATACATGTTAAACATCAACCTGGCAAGCAGCTGATACTTGAGTTCAAATTACCAAGCAAGGAAACAAAATTCAGAAATACCATACTTTTAGTCCATTACCAAAGGAATTTTCCCCCTCTTACCTTCTCAGGGATATTTTTCATTCGGGAGACAAATATCTAGCGAACATTTACTTAATCTGCAGAAATCCTGCTGCACAAAAAGCAAGTCAATCTGTATTCTCTTTGCAGAGATCTGGTAAATTCAAACAGTGCGCTAACATGTCTACTCGGGAGGAGTGTAATTGCACAAATGATCAGAAGTTTTCACATGCTGTTGCTTTCTCAGATTGCAGAGAAAAGGTAAGGTCATTTTTAATTGCCTGAAGACAAAGTATTTTCATATTAATACAAGATTCTGAAGTGTGCATTTTGATTCAATATGAAAGTTAAGATGTGGAAGTAATGTCTTATTATGACATAGAACTAAACAAGACAGACTAGGAGGATCTGGATTTAAATGTCCCTAAACAAGGTAATGAACCACCTTTGCAAAACAGAGTAATATGCGCATCACGCTGCCCATTTCGCAGCATTCTTATAAAGACACCCTAAACAATTTGTAGCCTGTCATACACTACAGTAGATTACAATGGATACAGATTCCTTCAAAAATTATTGAGTATCTAATGTGTATCAGTACTGGGAATATAGAAGTCGAAGTCCTTTAACCAAGGAGCTCAGTTTGGGAGTAGTGACAAAACAGAAGACAGTATAGTCTGTTGGTTAAGAGAATGGTTTCTGTGTCATATATTTTATTCTGCTAGTTTCAAAGCATTTAAAGGTGTATCAGATGGATATTGGTGTTTGCATTAGCTAAGTTAAATGCACTTAATATAACTTTCAAGTAGGTCTTTTTCAAGGCCTTGTAAGACTATATCGTAGCATCATAGACTCTCTCTCTATATATATATAGTCTATATATATAGACTATGGAGTCTCTCTATATAGCTCTCTCTCTCTCAGTCTATATATCTATAGAAAGAGATATGTATATATTTATAGGTATATCTCTCCATATGTAGATCTATCTATATATTTATCCTTTATGTAAAGATAAAACCATTTAATACCATATTGAGCACAACATTAGCAGTGAATTATGAGGATTGTTACATATACCCCTATAATTCTCCCCTCACTGAATTACAATAATATTTCTTGGGCATTTACTATCTACTAAACACTGCGCTAAGCATTTTCCATGATTTGTCTCATTTTTTTTTTTTTTTTAAAGATTATTTATTTATTTATTTGACAGAGAGAAATCACAAGTAGATGGAGAGGCAGGCAGAGAGAGAGAGAGGGAAGCAGGCTCCCTGCCGAGCAGAGAGCCCGATGCGGGACTCGATCCCAGGACCCTGAGATCATGACCTGAGCCGAAGGCAGCGGCTTAACCACTGAGCCACCCAGGCGCCCCCATGATTTGTCTCATTAATTTTGAGGCACAGACAGGCCAGGTAGTTTGTCGAAGATCGCATCATTAATATGTGGGAAAGCTGCATTTGAACTCTGACCCCAGAGCCCAAGCTTCAGGAGTGTGGCTGAGAGATCATGGCTGGCCAGGAGAGAGGTGGGAGGGAGGCGGGCAAGATCCAATTCATGCGCTGCCCTGTGAGATACCAGTTATCCAACAAAGTTTGAATACCGTCACAGCAAATTCCTGAAAGGGCCAAAAGGAAATTACAAATTTTGTTACCACAATGTTTGTGTATTACTTTGGGAGCTCATGCTCACTCTCCTGTAAGACAGATTGTTTTTCATGTGCTGAGGAGGCGGGAACCCTAAGAGGCACATGTCATTTAGAATGGCCAAACTCTTAGAGAAATGTGCCTATTCACTCTTTATGAGGAAATGAAATTAGTCTTGAGTTTTGACATTCTTTCTTGGTATTTGAATTTTAGGTTCCTCGTTTTAAGTTTCCAGTTACACAATATCCAATTTCTTTGAAAATTTACAGTGAGGATGGACATATCCCGGTGGAAACTCCATATCTGGTTACTGTGACTGAAGTGAATAGCAGAGAAAACTGGAAACTAAGTAGGGTTTGCTTTCTTGTATGGTTATTTTGTCTTAAAATTAATGTTGTTATTACCCAGGTAAGTGGCTTATAAAACCTGTTTATGCAAGAAGCAGCCAAGAGTTGGACACCTAAATGACTGAACCACCCAGGCACCCTTCTTTGGAGAAGAATTTGAATCGACTGGCACATTGCTGTTCACTCTCCTCCTCTTGTCTCCCATGTATTTCATTATTACTTTCCATGCCCTCAATTTCACGGCATGAAAGCATTTTTGAACAATTTGAATCATAAAACATTTGAAAGCCATTTTGTAGATGAGTAGCAAAAATGATAGAATTTGTGCTACATGTTGGTCTAGTTGTCTTTTTAGACTGCTTTTGCAATGCTACAGAGGAAGTTCTAAAATGTATGGCCAGATAGCCTATAGAACCTGTCTTCTAGGGGCACCAGGATGGCTCAGTCCAAAGAGCATATGATCTCAGGGTCATGAATTCAAGTTTTACCTTGGGTATAGAGATTACTTAAATAAATAAAACTTGAAAAAGAGAGAGAGAGAGAGAGAATCTACCTCCTAATTTTACAAGCCAAGTTTCTTCAAAATTCTATGGTAAAATAATTTAAAAGATGCAGAATTTTTTTTTTTTAATAAGAAAAATGAGGGGCACCTGGCTGGCTCAGTGAGTAGAGCATGTGACTCTTGATTTTGAGGTTATAAGTTTGAACACCACAGTGGGAGTAGAGCTTACTTAAAAGTAAAATCTTTGGGGCCCCTGGTTGGCTCAGTTGGTTAAACATCTGACTCTTGATCTCAGCTTAGGTATTGATCTTGGGTCGTGAACTCAAGCCCCTAGTCTGGCTCCATGCTGGACATGTAGCCTACTAAAAAAAAAAAAAAAAATAAGAGTGATTAATCAATCAATCAATCAATAAAAATTTTTTAAAAAGAAAAATGCAATTTACCACAATTCAATTTTACCTTGAATATTCAACTCTTTCCTGTACATTTTGTGTATGTAAACACTTTGATGAAATTGTTCAATCAGTACATAGATAAATACATAGATACAATTAAATGAAATTTTGATCAGCCATTAATATGTTACCAAGTATCCAGACACTGGGTATTCAGTGAGTTTTACTCTGCTCACTATATGCATTGTTGAAATGAAAATCTAGCAAAGAAAACTACTAAATATTTTGTTTTAACTAACATCCCAATTTTCTGTGGTGTGCTGGAGCCTAATGTTACAAGCTTTTGAGCACTGACTGTCAAATATTCAAACATTTCATGTACCGATTGTTAAGCCATTAGTAGCTTGCAATTAGCCATGGCAAGACTATTAAATCCACAAAAATTGGCAAATGCTACTATCAGAGCTTTTTTTCCTGTAGATCTCCTGTACCGTTATACCACTACAATTGTTAATCCCTGTAGATCTCCTGTACCATTATATCACTGCAATTGTCAATCCCCACATTATATATCTGGTCTTAGAAAGAATTGTAAGAAAGGCAAGAATACCCGATCGCTCTTTTAGAAAAGATTTAAGTGATCCTATTATGAAAGTTTTCTGTTACCTTATTGAAAATTATTTAGCAACGTCTAAGGTTGAATTATCTCTTTGCCAAAGATACAAAGTATGTGCAGGTTAGGAATGGTCAAGAGCATGCAGCTGGAAGGAAAGGTCACCCTGAATGAGTCCACAAGCAGGAGGGGGTAAGGGGTAGAGGGAGAGAGAGAATCTTCAGCAGGTTCCAGGCCCAGCTCGGAGCCCAGTGTGGGGTTAGATCTCACAACCCTGAGGTCATGACCTGAGCTGAAATCAAGAGTCACACACTTCACTGACTGAGGCACCCATGCGCCCCACAGGTCTTGTCCTTCTTGACAAACGTCCCTGAGGAGATGAAATGTTAGCTGTAAGGCCTAATATTTCCTAAATATATTTTCTATATAGTCAAAGCAAACCAAACGTCTGGGACAACTTAGCCATGTTGCAGAGTGAAATCCTTTATTATACCTTGATTACATAGCACATTTTAGGCAAAATGTGAAAATAACATAAATGTGCTTAAAATACACTTCATATACTTGTAGAACACAGTGTACCAGCAAATGTAAAGAAGTTGAAAAATTACTTAGAACACCGTCTTAATGCTCCAGTTTATAATCCTTTAGGCCTCAACTTAAGTATAAAGGTGAGTTGACAGCACTTTTGTTTTTCCTGTTTTGAGTTGAAATAAAACATACATGTCTACACTAAGATTGGCTTAAGTTTTAAAGTCTAAGTGTCCATCAATGGTAGAAACTGTATCTTTAAAATATATGGAGGGTATTTATTTTTCCTCTCTTTCTCTTGATATTATTATTTCTAAAGGTATCTGAAAGTTGAATTTAACATTAACTTAACTATTTTTGGAGTTGGTAGGCAAAACTAATGATTATTTTTAAGGTGGAGCAGAAAGGGTATTTTCAAAATTTAGGGACTAAAACGGGTTTGGTATCCTTCATCTGGACATACACAGGTATGTCTTCCAGTTCCAGCTGTCTGTAAGAACACATGAAGCTGATATAATCCAGGTAATTGTTGCAAAAGTCAGTAAAAACAAGTGGACGTATCAAAACCATGAATACGAAGATTAGCCCAAATTATTTGTCCAGGCCATGTTAGGTTTTATGTTTATGTTTCTTCATTCTAAAAAGAAATTTCAGCTATTGTCCTTCTTCCTCCATTTTCATTTTGATACACGAAGTAGATGCCCAAGAGCCTTAGGAAGGAAATTGGATTTTTCTATGCAACACCTATAGGGAGAGTGGCTCTACTGTGTATTTTAGCGTAAAGAAACATTCGTGTCTGTGTTGCTACTGAGCAGGTGTGTTTTTTCCACAGGGCTCTGAGCTTTTTCACTTCAGAGTGTCCGTAGTTCCAGGAGTCACTTTTTGTAACTTAGTTGAAGAATTTCAGGTACAGTAAATGCATAAGGTACTGGTGGGGTGATGGCTGGGGAAGTCACATGACAAGTGTCTGCAAGAGACACGAAAAAGGAAAATGGTGTAATTTGTGTGATGGACAAGGCCTGGAGACAGGAGATGCTGGAGAACAGGGATGACATTGTCAGTAATGATGAAGGTAGTGTGTGTGACACGTAGCAGGACCCATCAACAGTGGGAAAAATTTAGAAAGTGCCTGTATTTGTTTATGTTCTCTCTCCATCTTCCATTTTTAACTCCGTTTTCAGACTTTTACCACCTCTCCTCTCATGCCATGTCCCCAAAGAAACATATGTCTATAGCATTTTAGTTTCCATTACAATCTTCCTGACTATCTTCATTGTTCATTGAATTCATTGCTAAAAGCTATCAAGATCCGAGATTTGGAAACCAAAATCAATCTCCCCAAATTACCACATGATGTGCAATAATTCAATTATGCTTCTTCATATAATGACATTTGCTACCTGTGGGGGAGATGGGGTGAGAAGGAATGTGGATTTGATTAAATTGATTAATGACTCACTCACTCATTATCAAATACTGATACCACATTATCAAAAATAAAATCTCTCTCTCTCCCCTTCCTCCTTTCCTTCCTCTTTCCCTCTCCCCCTCCTCCCTATTTCCCCACCCCTCTCCTTTCTCTATCCTGACCCTGCCCTAAGGCCAGCCCCAGTAATGGATCCATGCTGCTGTAAATGTGTTCCAGTTAACTAACTGGAATTTAAATAAAAACTTAAAAAACAAAATAAAATAAAACTGGTGAAAATAGTCTTTCAAAAAATAAACAAAAGGGGAAAAAAAGCATAGCAAAGACTTCAAAATAAACCTGTAATATAAATACCACTTCAGTTCTGGAATAACCCCTGAGTAACACAGGAACCAAAAAGACACAAGAGCACAGCCAAAGTTTTGAAACTGAACTGACACTGGAGCCACCACAGAGAGTAAAGCGTAATTTGATCCAAACTCAACCAGTGTGGCCAGCTGCTAAAACAAACAAAAACCCCAAAGTTTTCCAGAGAATTCTTAATAGGACTCAGAGTCTCACAACAGAAACATCTTACATGTCCAGGATAAAATCCAAAATTACTCAATATGCCAATAACTAAGAAACTATAATCAATCCTCAAAAGAAAAGACCATAAGCAACTGATGGCAAATGAACTGATCAGACAGATGGATGTTTTAAACCAGCCATGATAACCAGGTTCTGTGAGGTAAAAGTAAACACTTTTGAAATGACTGAAGAGGGAAAGGGAAGAATTCTCAACAGAGAAATGGAAGCTATAAAAAAGAACCAAATGGAGAATTTAGAACTGGAAAATACAATATTTAAAATTTAAAAATCACTGGATAGACTTGCTAGTGGAAGAAATATGCAGAGGAAAAAAAATTAGTGAATTTGAAAGCAAAACACTCTGAAGAAAAAAAGACTTTTAAAAAAGAATGGCCCCAGGGATCAATGTGACAGTATCAAAAGTCTGCCATTTATGTCCCCAGAGTCCATGAAGGACAAGAAAAAGGGAGTGATGCAGAAAAAGGAAGGAGTTGGAAGAAGAGGAGGAGAAGAGGGAGAAGGGGGAGGTACCATAGGAAAGGGAGGTGTGGGAGGAGTCCGAGGTAAGGGGAGAGGAGGAGTGTAAAAGGGGAGGGGAGGGGGAAGAGAAAGGAAGGAGAAGGAGGAGAAGAAGAGGAAGTAAAGGCTGAAAATGTCCCAAATTTGGTGAAGACACAAGTTTACATATTTAAGAAGCTTAGTGAATCCAGAGGAAGATATAGAGATTCTGCCTAAACATACCATAATCAAACTATTAACAATCAAATATAAAGAAAAAAATCTTGAAAGCAGCCAAAACAACAACAACAAAGCCATGTAAGTAAACAAGAATTTGGATGACTGCTGATTTTTCCTCAGAAACCATGGAAGCTAGAAGAAAGGGGCCTGACATCTTTAATATACCACGAACAGGGGTTAGTGGGGAGGAAGGACTGCCAATCCAGAATTCTGTATCCAGTGAAATTATCCTTCAGGAATGAAGGAAAAATGAAAGCATTCTTAGATGAAGGAAACCTAAGATAATTCACTGTTGGCAGAACTTCTCTTTTTTAAAAAAATACATAAAGAAGTTCTTCAAGGCTGAAAAGAAGTGTTAACAGAAGGACACAAAGCTTCAGGAATGAAGGAGGAACCACTAAAATGAATAAAAGAAAGATAGGAAGTGATTGTACAGTGAACAAAGGAAGAGAATCATTAGGAAAGAGTAGAAAAAGGGTGTAAGTTTCTTGGGACTGTTGCACCTGCTTTTGAAAGTAGCCTGAAACAATGGGGACTTTTGTGTACCTTAAAGGACATTATTGGGGTAATTGACAAAATTTGAATAATGTCTGTAGATTAGAGAACAGCATTGTCTCAGTGTGAATGCCTTGATATTGGTAATTATACTGTAGCTATTTAAGTGAATTCTCTGTGTTTAAGATACACGAAATGAAGTATTTTGGCAGTAAAGTGACATTGTGTCTAGAAGACACTCTTCTTTGATTCTGGGGTTTAACTTTTTTAGACATGGTGTGGAATATTTGGATAGTCAAAGAAGATTGGAAGGGAAAAATGTGAGGAAAAACTGTTTTCAAAAATTTTAGAGGTGGTAGTTTAGCTGGTGAATACAGAATTCAGAGGTGATACAGGTTTCTACTCTTAAAAAGTAATGGATGGCTTAAATGAACAAATGAGATGTTTCTAATGTCTGGTATGGTGACTAAAATTTTATTTTATGTAAAAAAAAATGGGTAAGGAAGGCATTCTGGGTTGAGAGAACAGCAGCAGAAAAGACACAGTTAAGAGAAAACATAAAGCTTATCTCTTAAGTGGCTTTGAAGTATGCATTTGGCTGGGATGGAAGGTTCTGTACAATAAAGTAGGCTGGTTAGGGTCAAACTGTAGGAGAACTTAGAGGTCATTAACTTTAGAATGTTCCTGTCAGCAAGAAGAAGCTATTAAACATTTTTGAAAAAAAGGTGTTCAGGGATGGAGACATGATCTACAACAGCCCAGTCAGAGTGAATTACAGGAGTTTTGCTCCAAATGCCAGGACATGGATTTCTTGATGATAATGAAAAAAACAGCTTATAGACCCAGGAACTGCTGTCAGCCATGAGGACAGTGGGGACTAAGAGGAGAGATATCTAATGCTAAGGAAGCTAAACAGAAAGATGGAAACAAAACCCAAATAGACTTGATCACAATGAGTTATTTCCTCTGGCTCTTTCCAACTTCAGCACAGAAAAGAAATTTCACTTTTGCGATTACAGGTAGCATACATTTGTCTCTCAGTGGTTGCAAATGGACTAGATGTTTCTTAACAAAGCTAATTATCCAAGCTCTTCTGATAGTCTGGCTTAAAAGGAAGATTTTTGTTTATATGTAGTACCACCCTGAAGACCACAAGTACCATCCTGAATATCACATTCAATATCTAATATTTTCTATCAAATTCCCAATAATTCCAGTACCGCTCGGCACACACCATTGGCTGTGCCGTACACCAGGAGATGGCTAAGCAAGCTGATCCATTACTGTGCAGGTACTCATCTGCCCAGCTGGAAAAAAATAGTTTTTCCCCACTTTCCACACCATTTGGCCAGAATCACCCTTTCAGCTCTGCTACTTATAACATCCCACTTCTGGCAACCAGTTCCATATGGTCAAAATTCTTTTCATTGCAAATAAAGCAGCCTCACTTTTTTTAAAAAAGTGTTTTATAGACAGACAGGTGTCTTACAAAGATGAATCTTGCACTGTTATTATGTCAACATCGATTGACAGCACAGAGAGGGGGCTGAGTGGCTTGTTTATGCAAAGCAGGTAATAAAGCTCATGGTAGCAGTATTAAAAATGGAATGGAAAGAATGAATCTCAGAGAAATTATGAAAGAATCGATGGCATACAAGGGCTGGTCCTCAGAAAAAGCATACCTCCTCTGGTTGCTGGGAGGATGGTGGTACCTTTAACTTGAGCTCTATCTTTTTTTTTAAATTTAATTTAATTTAATTTAATTAATCAATTAATTAATTATTAACTTGAGCTATATCTTAAAGCAGTTTAACGATCCTTAGCATTTCTCCACATTTGCCACTGCCCTATTTCCACTCATCTCTACTTTCTTCTACTTCAAAAATGTGATGTAGCTTCCTACTTCACAGAGAAAACCTAAGTCACTGGTCTCGAACCATCTTACTTCCTATATACCCACCACTTGTAGAGTTAATGGAAATGGCACCCTCCCTTGCCTCTAGTCTCTGAGAAAAAGATACCTCCATGCCCCTCTGTCCACAATCCTATCTCTCTTCTAGGCACTTGTTTTTATTAGTTATCCATTCAGGTATAGGAAGAATTTTGAATCTACGGAAGTTTCCCTATGCTAGTACATAGGGGATTTTCTAAAAAGATGACAGCTTAAAAGGGGACTTGCTTATTCCCTCTCCCTGGAATGCCTGTTCTTCTCCTTGTCTTCTGGGAACCCACTTACTCTTCAAGACCCAGCTCAGGAAGTGCATTCCCCGGTCACCCTGGGCAGTTGGCAGGCATTTCCTGTTTTCCCACAGAACTCTGTCCCTTCCTCGTAATTGAATACAGAGCATTTTCCTGCAGTGTAAGTATCCTGCAGACCCCTGGGGTTAAAGACCTAGGACAATAGAATTTATATTCTGTATTGTGTGCAAATGTGTACTTGCCAGATTGTCCAGAGATGGGTTCTAGGTTTTGTGGATGCTGAATGTGTGTGTGTATCTGAGCAGAAGTTTGCTAATTTGATTAACAATATCTCCACTGTTACAGAGATCCTATAAAATTCAGTGTCTCAAAAAAAAAAAAAAAAAAAAATCAGTGTCTCAAATGACTAGATCCAGGAAGCTAAAAGACTGTGCTTTTTCTGTTGCAGATTTATGTTGACGAAGTTCCATTGCCATTTCCAGGACACACACTGATAGCTGTTGCAGCGGCTGTGGTGCTGGGGGGACTAATTTTTACAGCATTTATGTTCCAGATACATAACATCCACCCAAGTGATATATGCCAAAAATTTATGGCAAGGAACAAAGTGAACTTGTCAAATTTGAGCATCAATCAGATGGCTCATAGGTGAAAATCTGAATAGTGAACCAATGATAATCACAATCTTCTCTTAATGTGCTGGTTTGACAGGACAATTCCTGGAACAATATTTAAAAGTGAATGTAAAAACAAGGCAAGCAGGATCACCATTTATAACTCAAATTGCTATTTGTCAATACATTTTCCATTCTATTTTCCTATTTTTAATATGTGGAAAATTTCTTCTGTTAATGCTTATATGGAAGATTTTCCTTGAGGTTTTTACAAAACTATAAAATGATAAACATCTCTGTGTGGAATTTGTTTCTGTAGTTTTTAGCTTTTATTGACTGGAGTCCATTCTGTGGGATCAGGACACCCGAGCCTTGCTCTGTTGGAGAAGGAGCATGAGCAAAATGCAGTCACACCAGGGAAAGGCACATGGGGAGAAGGCCCAGCTGCAGGTGCACTAGCAAAGCTTCATGGGAATGAAAGAGAAAGCCATCTGGGTTTCTTGAAGCTCAACTTCAAAACCAGATAGTAGTACCTAAAAAGAGGGAAATGTGACACCCCCCCCCCATTATGGGGGTGTTGGAAGAACACTGGGCAAGGTATTTGTTTACAAACCTATGCACAAGTGTGTGGAATTCCCAAAGATGTACTTCTGTGTGTTCTCTCCAAGCCATTCCCAAATAGTCATTCTTTCCACCATTCCCAAATAGTCAAAAGATGGCAATACTTTCTGAGACCAGAGCGACGCTCTCTTGGGAAAGCTCAGGAGGGGCGGAGGCACAGTGCTGTGACAACGTCAGGAGAAGGTAAGCATCTAGTCCAGAAGAGCCTGTTTCCTCCTACACCAGGAACCAAAAAAAAAAACTACAGAGACGACTTGGTTTCCACTTCAGGGGAATCATTATCATGGTCACTGGTAGAAGCACTATGACTCTGGCTAGAGAGACCACCTGATTGTCAGAGCCCTCAGGTCAGGGCACAGTAAGCAAAAATCTCAGCAGGATTTTATTAAGGGAAATCTTAAACAGAACCATTCATTGTCCACCCCTTGCTTCCCAAGTGACTCTGCTGTAGCTATAGGATACAACCCTATGTACTGGGGATTATGGCACAAGACATATATCCCAGACAGCCAGGGAAATTGCCAGTGTCCAAGGGGCCATTGTGCATGAACATTCAGTAGACATTCTCCTTAACACAGCACCACCTGTTTCTGGGTCACAGAGTAACAATAATGCAGTGAATCTCAGAACATCAACCCATTGTTTCACTTCTTTTTGCGAAGTTGAGGATAGAGTCAGGGGCAAATTTACTTCTGAGGGATTAAAACATTTAGAGTCCATATGCACTGAAAAGATCATGTGTTTCCCCATGCGTAATTAAAATAAAATGTTGATATAACACAAAACCTCAACATTTATGGAAATGCGAATGAATTCTTTCTAGATTTTCTGATTGGAAAATTCTAAATAAATTCACCAGGGCTTTACTATTCTCATTTGTGGGGGGAGCAAGTATTGCCCCACTCCTTGTGTTGGTGCATAAAGGGGCAGAGATGGAAGAATACCACAGAAGCCTACAAGACATTTGGAGCAAATGGGCAGGCTGGGTGTCTTCACCCAGCACCCAGAACTACCTTGTAAGCTTACAAGTAGGATAAAATCTCACACTCTTCACAGAGATTGATACAAACGACTTAAATGTGTTCATGGCTCTGCTGGTTCATGAGAAGGGAGTAACCAGATTTGTACTATAGCCTATATTGGACTGGATGCCACTCAAAGCTGCCCACTTTTAGAACCAAAATGCAACAGAATGGAATATTTTAAATGGTATGTGGTACGTGCTACCTCACATTTCCCAAATGACCTCCCGGGTACTGTTTGTTCTTCTATGTTGTAGGGAAAGCAGGGTGCTCTCACCGATCCTTTACTCTGGATTAGGAGACCCTCACAGGCTCCAGAATCCTGAATTAGCCTAGACTTTGCTAAGGTATATTCTTGTTGAGTTTGATTTTCTATTCCACCACACATGTATCATGTCAATGTATCTTAAGAAGTTGCTTCTATATGCTTTTCAGGTCCATGAGATATACTATTCTGTAGCATAGTGAGGTGGTGAACTTGCTTCCCACCAGACTGGGGCATAGAGCCAGAGGTGGCAGAATAGTAAAGGTATCTTGCTGTCCTGCCAGGGGAAGGACTGACCTTGAACTAGAACAATATGCCATGTTCCAGGGCTTTCATCGATTGCCCCTTACTGTGATTACCATGCCTACTCTGCTGTCATTGTAAGGACCACGCTGGGCACGGTTGTCCTTAGCACCTTCCATTTCCATCCATTCTGGGGGTCCAGCTCTAACTACAGCACTATCCACCCCATCTAATCCTACTATTCAGCGTGGCATGTAAGGGCTTGGGCTCCAAGGTAGGAACACCTGAGTTGGAATGCCACTTTCTAGCTGTGTCGTCTTGGGAAAATGATTCTCTGTGTCTGTTTCTCTGTCCATAATAATGTGACTTATTTCATTGGATTGCTTGGGAATTAAGGGACTTAATACACAAAGTGCTTAGAACAGAACTTAGCACCTAGAAAGGGCTGTAGAAGCATTGTCTATGAACAGGCAAGGTCAGGGAGCATGCCTTGAAAGATTCAAATTCTTCCTTCATCAATCCACTCCAAATGACAAAAAAAAAAAAAAAAAGAAAGAAAGAAAGAAAGAAAAAGAAAAAAAGAAAGAGACTTTCAGGTGTGATCAGTCTGAATTCCTCTCCATTGGTCAGGTGCTACATGGCCTTTCATGTCACCTGATGTGGTATACATGGTGGGCCAGATTTTCTTTGGCTACTCCAACCCCTTAGAACCCCAGCCAGCAACCGCAGCTAGCATACTGAATACTGCTGAATACAGCATCACTGTGATGACAAATGGAGAATAATCAGCATTCTGTTCTTCAGTCTTTGATCAAACGTCTCAAAACTCCTGGCCTGTTAAAAATTTCCCCAGAATTTTGACAATAACATGAGTGCTACAATTCTGTGGTGTCACCCTTTTCTGTTTAAGAACTTTCTGTTTATTTTGAGTCAAAATCCAAGAGTGGGGGTACAGCAGGGATTTTGAGATCCAGCCTGCAAGGGAGGCCCATCAGGAAGCTGTAAATTTTTCCCTGAAGGAAGACTTTAGATAGTATTTAGTTGGCCGAACCTAGTAGTCAGATTTTAGAGCAGAAGCAACTCTCACATCTCAGCTCTCAGGCTTATCACAGCAAACCTGTATTTCTTGCTCACCGATCTGTGGACTGGCTGTGGTGGTTCGCCTCTAAGGAGGTCTTCCCTGGATGTCTATGGTTCTGGAACACGGGCCAAAGAGCAAGGGTCACCCAGCCAGCTCTTCTCACAGCACAAGACCAGACACAAGAGACCCAGCCAAATCATCTGCACTACCTACAGCAAGTCTGCTCACATTCCATTAGCCAGGTCAAATCACATGGCCGAGCCCAACAAGAATTTTGTTCTAAATAACAAGTTTTAAGATCCTTCTCTTACTTGATTGCTTCTGTTTTCTGTTACTGCGTAACCAACTCCACAGTTTAGGGACTAAAACAGTAACTACTTTATTTGCTCAGGATGGTGTGATCTGGGGTGGACCTAGTTGGGTCACTCTGCTGGTCTTCCTTCATGCAAAGCCACCAGCTGGGCTCCTGATGTCTGAACTTCTTTCTCTCTTCATGGAGTCTTGAGGCCTCTCCTTTTCAAGAGACCTGTCCATATGGCCTCTCCGTGTGGCTTCTCTACCGGGGTAGCTGGACCTCTTTTGTGGCAGCACAGGGCCCCTAAAAATGCAAAAGCTGATTGATGCTGCCACATTTAGGCCAAGTACTGGCATGACATCATCCACATTCTGTTTGCTAGAGCAAATGGCTAGCCTAGCCCAGGTTCAAGGGAAGAAGACAATGTCCTATCATGAATATTGAGAGTTGAGCTTCCTTGAAAGCCACCAATGAAACAGTCCACCAGAAACCATCCTTAGTGAGTCTAGACTCTCTCATATGCTAGGGCTGAAATGTCCAAGATGGCTTCCTAACTCACATTTCCATTCACAGTTGGCCAGGCAGGAACAGCTAGGGGCTGACTAGGCATCACTTTCTACACATGGCCTCTCCATGGAGCAAGATTAGACTTATTTCCATACTTGTGGAATCATGATACTTGGATTAAACTTCTTGCATGGCAGCTGGCTTCCTCCAAGCACAAAAGTGGGAGCTGCCAGATTTCTTCAATACCTGGACTTCAAAGACTCAGAAGGTCATTTCTGTCATTCCAATGGCCAAGGTGGTCCCAGAGCCAGCCCATATTCAAGGGGAGGAGGAAGAGACTCTACCTCTTCTGTGTGGCAAGGTGACACGGGCAGGAGCCTTTGTATCTGGAGGAATTGTTATAGTCTGCTTTGGGAATCTAATCAGCCATTCTGATACTCATCACAAATATTCCTGGGCTGCACACACAACCAGAAGTCCCTAAAATCATTTCTGACCAGGATTTCATCATCTCGGCTTTCAGCCACAGGTAACAAGTACTTCATTCAGAAGGGTCACAGCGTAGTCTTCCAGCCAAGACTACTTTGTCCAGACCACTACTTTTGGAATAGTCTCTCTGCACTATGAGAAGCAACCACCCAAGCCTGAAGTAGTCACATTACTCTTTCAGAAGTCAATTAATACCACCCCCATCTCATGTCACACTAAGTGGGCCCAGGACTCTGCTCTGACCCAGGCAGCTCCAGGCTGTTCCTGGCCAGGAGGGGTTCCTGGCCAGACCTTTTCACCCACTGCCGTTGTGTGACCAAGCTCCCACACATACACACAGCACAACTACAACTTCCATCTCAGATCTCTGATCCAAGGAAAAATTCCTCAGCAGGAATCAGGCTGAAAGAGTCTCCCTGAGAAGGTTATCCTGAGATCAACCAGCTGTGGTCAAGCAACAGGGTCAGAAAACTCAGGCTAGCCCTTCTGTTCATTGGGATCAACCTGAGAAGACAAAAATCATTTTTCACAGGTGTGTGGAGAGCAGAGAAGGTGACTGAGCATGGTGGGCACAGGGACCATGGTGCTGTGCTCGTGGAAGGGAGGGAGCCAGAGCTGGGATCAGTGAATGACAGGACTAGACTGAAAGGATGGGCAGAGCCCTTCCACCTCCAAACACAGTGGTGTGCTCTACCCAGACATCAGGCCTTTTCATCTGAAGCCCCCAGGTAGGTCTGCCGTGGGCCTGGAGGGTGTTCTCAGCTCAGTCCCTCAGTTTACCCATTGCCTCCACCCCTGCTGGTGTGAAGTGTAAATACTGAATGACCCATGATGTTGTGAGTGCTGAGCTGGACGGGCTGGTTGTGCCAGCCTGTGTCACTAAACTGGCTGCCCTGCCTTGGACTTGGGATCCTGTCCTGCTGCCTGCAGGGCTCGTCCAGTAGCTTGTCCTTACCAACTCCTCCCCCTGTCAGCCTTGTGCTTCCTGTCAGCTTCTTCCTCCCCTGCTAGCCTCCTCCCGGCCCATCAGCCTCCTCCCCTCAGTCAGCCTCCTTCTCTTAGTCAGCCTCCTCCCCGTCAGCCTGCTTCTCCCTGCCAGCCTTCTCCATCTCTAGCAGCTTCCTCTTCCTTGACAGCCTCCTCTTTTTCTGGCATCTTCTTCCTTCTCTGTCAACCTTGTCCTTTTCTGTCAGCCTTCTCCCTGCCAGCCTGCTCCTTTTTTGTGAGCCTTCTCCTCCACTCCCAGCCTCTCCTTCCTCATCCAAGATTATTTGACCCATTATTCAAGGCCTAGTTGAAATGTCTTCTCTATTGCAGTTTCCTCCTAGCTTTCTTTGATAATTAGTTTTTCTTTGAGTAGCATCACATGTGTACATTTCTATATTATCATGCTTATCAGCCCGGTGCCGTGATTTACACACTTGTCTGCCCCTGCAGTGGGTGTGGTGCTAATTTGCTCTCACATGTCCTTGAAATGCCTGTCTAGTATGGTGACTAAGGCATGTCTGGTATTCAATAAATGGCTGAGGACTATTTCAAATTCAGGGGAGCAAAGGAGACCATAAATACAACACAAGAACATCTTATTATAACAGAAGTTCAGAGAAAGTAGCAAAATTCCCAGCATCCCACAGGCATGAAGTAGATAATAAATGTTTGTTGAAAAAGAGAGTTGAGCTTCCTTGAAAATGAATACAAAGAAAGGGCCCAAAAGAAGAAGCTTTGGGGGCCGCCTGGGTGGCTCAGTGGGTTAAAGCCTCTGCCCTTGGCTCGGGTCGTGGTTCCAGGGTCCTGGGATCGAGCCCCACGTTGGGCTCTCTGCTCAGCGGGGAGCCTGCTTCCCTTTCTCTCTCTGTCTGCCTCTCTGTCTACTTGTAATCTCTGTCTGTCAAATAAATAAATAAAATCTTAAAAAAAAAAAAAAAGAAGAAGAAGCTTTGGGAATCCTTATGATTTTGATGTGTTTTGATTTATGATGGGATATAAGTTTAACAAAAGTAAAGAGTAGGGTTTTTTGGTCTCTGATTTTAAGAGTAATAGCTGGAAAATTTAGAAAATAAAAGTATAGGAAAGAAAAATTTAAATCATACCACTTAAAATTTGGCTTTTTTTTTTAGTCTTTTAGGTTTGGGATGTGTGTGTGTGTGTGTGTATTATGCATAATTAATATGGAACATTGGAAGGTAACATGAAGAATTTACTGCCAATTGACATTTATAGTTTACCATATATAGGCTTCTCCTAGTTAAAAAAAAAAAAAAACACCTTCCATGTCTAGATTCACTCAATGTGACTTTTGTTAAAGATGCTTAAAATTATGAAATGTGTTCATTGGCAATAATGGCCATTATGTTGCTGTTTTTACTTGGTTGGAATAATCTTTGCACAGGGTCCTACAACTTAATGTTTCCTGTTCTGTCAGTAAGCACAGTGGCTATTTTTGGTTGGTTGGTTGGTTGGTTGGTTGTTAGCTTGCTTTTGTGGTGGTCGGCGGTGAGCCCAGGAAAAAGGGTTGCCATTTGAGAAGTCTCCTTTGAAACAGGAATGGCCTAATTGAATGATGATAAAGGCTTTGAGAAGATAAAAAGAATACAGAATCCAGGCAGAAGAAACATCAGTAACAAAGAAGTAGTAGGGAAAAAATCAGAGAAATAAAGGAACACTGAGTAGCCTTGTTTAGTATAGGAAAGTATGATAGGATGTGTGTGAAATATTTCAGGCCGTGTGCGGATTTGGATCTGTTAAAGACATTATTTACTTTCAGTTTGCATGTCTGAAAGAAGAAAGTGATAAAAGGATCTAAGGTTTTCCAACAGTGAAAATAATGTGATTTATTTTCGAAGACTCAGGTTTTTTTTCTGCCTGCTGTTCCCTACTTCTAGTATAAATGTTAACAGTCTTGTGAAGGTCCTTCTCTACTTGTCTTTCTGTTCGTATATAGTTTCCCCTCCTCCATATAAATTAGCTGGATGGTCATGAAAAGAATAATTGTCAGGGACACCTGGGTGGCTCAGTGGGTTAAGCGACCAACTATTGATTTCAGCTCAGGACATGATCTCAGGGTCGTGAAATTGAGCCTGGTGTCAATTCCACGCTGAGCTTAAGTGTCTCTGTCCCTCTCCCTCTGCCCCTGCCCTAGGCGCACACACTCTCTCTCTCCCTCTCTCTCTCAAAAAAAAAAAAGGTAATTGTTGAGACAAGGGAGTGAATGGCTACAGCCTCTGTTCTCAGTGATCTGGTCCTTTCCCCACGAGAATGGAAAAATATACTACAACATCTGTTAGACCACCTCTGTATCTTCAAATGTTTGCTTGGGTCAAGGACTTCAACTTTAACATTTTTAGGAGGACGCATACATTTAAACCTCCTAGTAAAGGCACCTGGCTGTCCTATTCATAGCGACCAATTCAATTTTTACCCTCAAACTCAAATCAGTTTTAACAAGTACTTATCAGGCCCTTGGGCATCCAGCACTGTATTGTATCTGCAGGGGAAACTGATGAACTCAGACAGAGTCATCACCTGCAAGGGCTTTTTTAGTTATATTTTATGAATAAATTCTGGTTCATTCCCTATACAAAACTATTCTCATGTATGATTTGTTGATTATTGACACTCTAGATAAAAGATACCCACATCATAGGAACACCCTTAAAACCATGGGGAAAGTAGACAGATATCTAGTATTTAGATACATTTAAGTTTTTACTGTACTCGTAGCACTTCAGGGTAATAATCAATAATGACAAAATTCATTTTGATGATGGCTAAACTTATTCTGTTTTTGGCAACCAGCACTCTCTTTCTGGAATGCAAAACATTCTTCCCTTCTCAGTTCAAGACCTAGTGAATGCTCTAGTGTTTTCAGGAGAATCAGAATAGCAGCTAGTGGTCCTCAGGGGACTCTCTGTGCTGCATCATGCTCTGGTATCCATAAGGGAGGCCTCTTCTTTTACCTTGGAGGGGTCACTGGTTAATTATGCTGACTGTAGGCCCTTGGGCATGTGGAAGGAAAGATTTCTTTGTCTGGCAGAAAAGTTCTTCTCTGGAAGAGGAAAAGTTAAAACCACAAGTCATTCTGCCTTCTAGACTTGTAATTTGACCTTACTTGAACCATTCTTGCATTCCTAGAGTAAACTGTACTTGACCATGATGTTTTCTTTTTCTAATACCCTGTTGAGTCTGACTAGCTAATATTTTATTCTAGTTCTGTTATAAAATGAACTTAGCAGCTTTCCCTCTTTTATGGAAGTGTTCCTTTAAAGTATGGATTATCTGTTCCATAAAGATTTTATAAACTCACTAGTAAAGCTGTATCAATCATAGGCTTAGCTAGACTTTGCTCCTCTTTCTATGTTATACAACCTCCTGGATTTATTTATTTTTTAATTTTACTGAGTATTATTTTTTTTCATGCCTATTTTCTATCCTAATGCCTTCCAGGGGTGTTTCTTTTCTTGATCTTCCAAATTATTACCTGCTTCCTCAGCTATCAGTTTGACCAATTATTCCCATATATTGAGTTTCTTGGTTTGATATGATTCACTTATTTTACAAATTATTTAATGTCAGACACTGTTCTGGACACCCACTGATCTCAGTATATATACACTAATCTGTATAGACATTATAAAGGATAAGGAGCTGATCTTTTCCCTTCCACCAATAGGTCTTTTTTAGTGATGAAAGGGACGTTTTGTTCCTTAGTCAAGTACCTATTTATAATAGAACAGATATGTTTATCTGTAGCTCTTCTGCCTTTAATTTTATTTTTATTTGATACTAATGATACCTCTTTTTTCCCCTAATACATTAATATTTCAACTTTGAGGTGCTCGTCTTCTTTCATTTTAGAGTTTGTATATAGCATGGTTTTGGATTCTTAGTTTGTTTTAATTTAATAGAAATAATTTCCTTCCTGTTTTCTTTCTTAATTGGAGAGCATTAATATCTATTAATTCACACATATTCATTCATTCATTCATTCATTCATTCAATAAGTTTTTTATTCATTCATTCACTCACTCATTCATTCATTTAATGTTCTGTGTACCAGGCCCTGGACTGGGTGTTGGGGCTATAATGATGCAGAGAACATATCCTCTTGCCTTATAGAATCTGTGATCTACTGGAAGAAAAAAATATATGAGTTTAACTAAAAATATTCATGTGTGGTGCCACCACAGAGAAGTGATTACCAGCATGAATAAATTTAAAAGAAAAATGGATTTAAAATCAATAAAATTAGTGAAGATTTTGGGTAGGGGGAATGGTGTACATAGGGGATGGGTCTCGACCATGAAGAAGGGAGGGTATTGACACATGGAAAGAGTAAGTTATAATGACTGTTGTTTTTGTTTCTTTCCTATGGTCACTTTTCCAGACTATGGTTACATTTTGAGTGATGAGTAACTGTCCTGGAAATAAAGGGACTCTGGTGTATAAGCCTTCCTATTTATAGTATGCTGACCATCATCATGGCCCTCTTGTCCATTCTTTATCAAAAGATGTCACTTGTCCACTCACTCTGCATGGAACACAGGAGTGGTACTTGATATCTGACTTACTTATTTTTTAAGATTTTCTTTAAACAAGTATGATTAAGATTATAAATGTTTTTTATGATGTGTTCTTTATTAAAGAAAACTGATGAGGGGCTCCTGGCTGGCTCAGTCAGAAGAGCATGTGACTCTTGATCTCAGGGCCATGAGTTCGAGCCCCATGTTGAGTGCAGAGATTAAAAAAGAAGAAGAAAAGAAAAGAAAACTGATGAGGGGTGCCTGGTTGATGGATATTCCATGAGAAAGCATCAGTGATAATACAGGGTTAAAATGATTTGTATTATTTCTCTTATAAGTAGGTTACAGTTTAAATGTTAATAATACCAGTATGGAGACTTATTTTTGAATTGAACCATTTTGAATCAAATTTTGAAGTTCATAAAAACATTAATAATAGAAAAAACATTAATAATTGGCTTTAATCACTTTGTAATATTAAACTTAAAAAAATTCAGACAAAAAAAAAATTCAGAGTAAGTACTTTTATGGAGAAAGTGTCACCTGACCTAACTTCCTAATACTATTTCAATTTGCTCTGCTCAAATGTCTTTAATTCAGCATCTCTGTGTGGACCAATAAAGAGATTGATTGCAAATAACATTTGAAAGGAAGACATTGTCTCCATCTCCAGAGAATAATAGCATTTGATATGTATGTCTTGTATTCTCTTTTATTTAGAAAAAACTATGTTTTCCAGGGGCACCTGGCTGGGTCGGTAGGTGGAACATGGGGCCGTTGATCTCAGGGTTGTGAGCTGGAGCCCCACGGAAAAACATTACTTACAATTTTTTATAAATCTTAAAAAAAGAAAAAGAAAGAAAACCATGTTTTTCAGGTCTTCCCAATTCCTAATTTTACTTTCCCCACTTTGTGTGGAGACTGGTAAGTTAATCACCTGATAACACTGTCTTTTTAATTTCCTGTGTATTTCCTACAATTTTTGCTTCATAAATTTTTATTTGGTTTGTAAATGTTTCATAATAGCTGGTGCTTTATTTTGTATTATAACTCTGTTATAACTCTGCTATTATTATATCACTTTGTCTCATTTGATATATTTCGTCTGGAACTCAAACTTGTCTAATTTTGTTAATTTCATTTCTGCTGGTTTTTTTTTAATTTTTTATTTTTTATAAACATATATTTTTCCCCCCAGGGGTACAGGTCTGTGAATCACCAGGTTTACACACTTCACAGCACTCACCAAAGCACATACCCTCCCCAATGTCCATAACCCCACCCCCCTTCTCCCAAACCCCCTCCCCCCAGCAACCCTCAGTTTGTTTTGTGAGATTAAGAGTCACTTATGGTTTGTCTCCCTCCCAATCCCATCTTGTTTCATTGATTCTTCTTGTACCCACTTAAGCCCCCATGTTGCATCACCACTTCCTCATATCAGGGAGATCATATGATAGTTGTCTTTCTCTGCTTGACTTATTTCGCTAAGCATGATATGCTCTAGTTCCATCCATGTTGTCGCAAATGGCAAGATTTCATTTCTTTTGATGGCTGCATAGTATTCCATTGTGTATATATGCCACATCTTCTTTATCCATTCATCTGTTGATGGACATCTAGGTTCTTTCCATAGTTTGGCTATTGTGGACATTGCTGCTATAAACATTCGGGTGCACGTGCCCCTTTGGATCACTACGTTTGTATCTTTAGGGTAAATACCCAATGGTGCAATTGCTGGGTCATAGGGCAGTTCTATTTTCAACGTTTTGAGGAACCTCCATGCTGTTTTCCAGGGTGGCTGCACCAGCTTGCATTCCCACCAACAGTGTAGGAGGGTTCCCCTTTCTCCGCATCCTCACCAGCATCTGTCATTTCCTGACTTGTTTATTTTAGCCATTCTGACTGGTGTGAGGTGATATCTCATTGTGGTTTTGATTTGTATTTCCCTGATGCCGAGTGATATGGAGCACTTTTTCATGTGTCTGTTGGCCATCTGGATGTCTTCTTTGCAGAAATGTCTGTTCATGTCCTCTGCCCATTTCTTGATTGGATTATTTGTTCTTTGGGTGTTGAGTTTGCTAAGTTCTTTATAGATTTTGGACACTAGTCCTTTATCTGATATGTCGTTTGCAAATATCTTCTCCCATTCTGTCAGTTGTCTTTTGATTTTGTTAACTGTTTCCTTTGCTGTGCAAAAGCTTTTGATCTTGATGAAATCCCAATAGTTCATTTTTGCCCTTGCTTCCCTTGCCTTTGGCGTTGTTCCTAGGAAGATGTTGCTGCGGCTGAGGTCGAAGAGGTTGCTGCCTGTGTTCTCCTCAAGGATTTTGATGGATTCCTTTCACACATTGAGGTCCTGCATCCATTTTGAGTCTATTTTTGTGTGTGGTGTAAGGAAATGGTCCAATTTCATTTTTCTGCATGTGGCTGTCCAATTTTCCCAGCACCATTTATTGAAGAGGCTGTCTTTTTTCCATTGGACATTCTTTCCTGCTTTGTCGAAGATTAGTTGACCATAGAGTTGAGGGTCTATTTCTGGGCTCTCTATTCTGTTCCATTGATCTATGTGTCTGTTTTTGTGCCAGTACCATGCTGTCTTGATGATGACAGCTTTGTAATAGAGCTTGAAGTCCGGAATTGTGATGCCACCAACATTGGCTTTCTTTTTCAATATCCCTTTGGCTATTCGAGGTCTTTTCTGGTTCCATATAAATTTTAGAATTATTTGTTCCATTTCTTTGAAAAAGATGGATGGTACTTTGATAGGAATTGCATTAAATGTGTAGATTGCTTTAGGTACATTTCTGTTGTTTTTTTGAAGTTTAGAGAGACATAATTTACATGTAAGTAAGATTCACCCTTTTTGTTTGCAGTTCTAAGTTTTTTGACAAACCTATGTTAGCTTTCACATAACCACAATCACAATCAAGATCCCATCACTCCATAAAGCTTTTTCCTGACCCTTTGTAGTTATATCTCCCCCACTTTCACTCCTTGGGAACCGTGGATAAGTTTTTGACTCTACAGCCTTTTTTTTCCCCAGAATGTCATATAAGTAGAATTATATGATATATAATTTTATAGGTTGGGCATATTTCTGCACACAGAATGCACTTAGAATTCATCTATATTGCATGTCTCAGTAGTTTTTTGTTTTGTTTTGTTTTGTTTGAGGTTTTTTTGCTGAGTAGTATTCTATTCTACGGATGAGCCACAGTTTGTTAAACTATATTCACTATATGTTGGTTGTTCCTAGTTCTCGGCCAGTAGGAATAAATGTGCAATGACCATTTCTGTACATGTTTTGGTGTGATTTCAACAAAAAAAAATCTGGTATTTTGGCTAGGATTGTGTTGAATCAATAGCTAGATTAGGGGAGAGTTAAAGGCTTAACTGTACCAAGTCTTTCAACTCCTGAGCATGCCTCCTCTCTCCCTTTTCTTAGATCTTCCTTAATTTCTCTAGTCTGCCTTTTTTACTTTTCAGCATATAGGACTTGCCCACAACTTAAAAGATTTATTGTTAAGTATACTATGGTTTGGGGGCCGTTGTAAAAAGTACTGTTGTTTTAATTTCAATTTCTACCCTCAACGAAAAAAAGAAATCTAACAATGTACATGTATGATCTACCTGCTGACAACCACAAATACTGATGAAGTAAGTCAAAGATGATCTAAGTAAATAAAAGAGATATACTGTGTTGATGAAAAACAATATTTTTAGGGGGTGCCTGGGTGGCTCAGTTGGTTAAAGCCTCTGCCTTCGGCTCAGGTCATGATCCCAGAGTCCTGGGATCAAGCCCCACATCGGGCTCTCTGCTCAGCGGGGAGCCTGCTCCCTCCTCTCTCTCTGCCTACTTGAGAACTCTCTCTCTCTCTCTCTGTCAAGTGAATAAAATCTTTTAAAAAAAAACAATATTTTTAAGGTTTCAACTCTCTCCAATTTGATCAACAGGTTAAATACAGTTCCAATCACAATCGCACACATTTTTAATAGATACATACAAGCTGACTCTAAAGTTTATATGGAAAGCCGAAGGAACTAGATTAGCCAAAACAATTCACAAAGAAGAACAAATTTGGTTGTTCATGCTGTCCAATTTCAAGACTTCGTATAATTCAGTGGTCATCAAAGGAGTGTGGTATTGAGGAAAAGACAGCTACATCAGTTAATGGAACAGAATGGAAAGAGTTTGCAGTAAATGGTACTCAAACAACTAGATGTGTGTATGCAAAAAAAATCAGCCTCAACACATACCCACCAATCTTATACAAAAATTAACTCCAAAGTATCATGGAAAAAAACTTCCAGGGCAAAAAAATAGAAGAAAATTTGCATGACCTTGAGCGTGTTGATTATTGTTAAGATTTTATTTATTTTTTTTTTTTATTTACTTAGAGCATAGGAACCAGGGGCAGGAGCAAAAGGAGAAAGAGAATCTCAAGCAGACTCATGTTGAGCGTAGACCCCTATATGGGGCTCCATCTCATGACCCTGAAATCAAGACCTGAGCTGAAATCAAGAGTCAGATTCTGAGCCACTCAGGTGCCCCTACTAATGAGTTTTTAGATACAACATGAAGGCACAATCCATAAAAGGATAAATAATCACTTCTGCCTTATTAAAATTAATAACTTTGCACTGCAAAAGACTTTATTAAGAAAATGATAAACCATCCAGACTGGGAGAAAATATTTGCAAGTCACATAACCAGTAAAAACTTTGATAAAGAATATATAAAGAACTACTTATACAAGAAGAAAATGAACAACCTCTAAAATCAGCAAGAGATCTGAGCAGACACTTGACAGAAGAAGATATACATATGGCAAACAAATAATACAGGGTGGGGGTTGGAAGGCAGGGGCGGAAGCAACGTGATTATTTCAAATACCAGTATGGTCCCAAAGTCATCATAACTCTTTCTCAGTGCTGGTGGGAATGTAGAACAGTACAGCCACTTTGGAAAACAGTTTGTTAGTTTTATGAAAGATAAACATACACATTCCCTTTGACTTAGTAATCCCACTCCTAGATATTAATGCAAGTAAACTGAAAGTTTATATTCACACAAAACCTGAACGTAAATGTTTATAGCAGCCTTATTCATAATCCCCACAAACTAGACACAACCAAGCTGGTCTTCAACTTGTGTACAAATAAACAACCTGTTTATACCAGAGAATACTATTTGGTGATAAAAAGGAACGGACTGTCAATTGATGCAACAACATAGAAGAATCTTACATGTATTTGGCTAAGGAAAAGAATCTAAACCCAAAAACCCATATTCATACTTCCATACGATTCCACTTACACAACATTCTGGAAAAGGCAAAACTAGAGAGGCAGAAAACAGATTGGTGGTTGCCTGATATTGGGGGAAATTGGAGAGGCCGACCACAAAGGGGTCATGCTTAGATGTGTTTATGGTAATGAAACTGCCTATGGTCCTGTTGTGATGGATACATGACCCTGCATTTATCAAGATCATTAGAAACATACACCATGAAGAGTGAAGTTAACTGTTTATAATTTTAAAAACATCATCCAGGATGTTGAGGGATCTCAGGATGGACTGCACATTGTAACAAATGTATTGCAAATGTCTGATATGACTTCAGTGAAAAGCATGAAGGAAAAGGAGGTGACCGAGTAATTTTGGGAAAAGAAATGTCTTGACTGGATACTGGAAGGCTGAAAACAAAATGAACTGGACATAAATACTGTACTCTAGGTGTTAAGTTTGTTTCTTAAAGGGATACAGTTTAGAAATTCTGAAACTACTTAATGTGTATTCTAGGGTTGAGCACATAAGTAAATAAAGTATAGATTATAGGAGCCAGGCTTCTCACTGTAAGAGAATCAAGTTAGAAAGAAGCAGAGGAAGAGAAGGCAGAATGAACTCTGTGATGCTAGATTAAAGTGGGAGATATTAGTACAAATTCGGGGGCTTTTAAATTTTAATTTCATTTTAATTTCAGTATCGACAATATACAGTGTCATGTCAGTTTCAGGTGTGTGATACCTGGGTGGCTCACTCGATTAAGTGTCAGACTTTTTTTTTTAAGGTTTTATTTAATTATTCAAGAGAAAGAGAGAAAGATAGAGAGAGAGCCCAGGGGTGGGGGGTGGGTAAGGGCAGAAGGAGAGGGAGAAGGAAACTCCCTGCTGAGCTGGGAGCCTGATGTGGCGCTCGATCCCAGGACCCTGAGATCATGACCTGAGCCAAAGGCAGATACTTAATCTCCTGAACCACCCAGGCACGCCCAAGTGCTAAACCCTGGATTTCGACTCAGATCATGATTTTAGGATCATGAGCCCCGAATCAGGCTCTATGCTCAGCATGAGCTTGCTTAAGATACTCTCCCTCTCCCTGTGCCCCCTCCCCCCAGTACTCACACTCTCTCCCACAAAGTAAATAAATAAATAAATAAATAATATTAGTTTCAGGTGTACAACATAGTGATGCAATAATTCTATACATTACTCAGTGCTCATCAGGGTAAGCTTGCTCTTATCCCCATTACCTATTTCACCCATTCTGCCCCCTCCCCCCATTTCCCTTCTGGTAACCATCTGTTCTCAACCTAAGAGTTTGATTCTTGGTTTGTCTATCTCTCTCTCTCTTTTTGCTCATTTGTTTCTTAAATTCCACATATGACTGAAATCATAGGGTGTTTGTCTTCCTCTGACTTATTTCACTTAGCATTATAGTCTCGGCTCCATCCATGTCATTGCAAATGACAAGATTTCCTTCTTTTTATGTCTGAGTGGTATTCCATTAGATATACGCCATATCTTCTCTATCCATTCATCTACTGATGGACACTTGGGCTGTTTCCATAATCTGGCTATTGTAAATAGTGCTGCAATAAACATGGGGATGCAAGTGTGCCTTTGAATTAGTGTTTTTGTATTTTGGAAGTCAATACCCACTAGTGTGATTACTGGACCATAGGGTAGTTTCATTTTTAACTTTTTGAGGATCCTCCAAACTGCACGAGTTTACATTCCCACCAACAGTGCACAAGGGTTCCTTTTTCTTCACATCCTCGCTAATACTTCTTGTTTCTTGGGGTTTTGATTTTAACCATACTGACAGGAGTAAGGAGATATCTCATTATGGTTTTGATTTGCATTTCCCTGGTGATAAAGGATGTTGAGGAACTATTCATGTGTTGGTTGGCCATCTGGATGTCTTCTTTGGAGATATGTATGGACTTGGTTGTAAAGTCTATTTTGTCTGATACAAGTTTTTTTTTTCTTGCCTGACATAAGTATTGCTACTCTGGCTTTCTCATTGACATCCATTTGCATGACAAATATTTCTCTATCCCCTCACTTTCATTATGCAGGTGTCTCCTATATCTGAAATGTAAATTTGGATTTATTTAATAGATAGACATAGAAATGGATGGGTTAGTGTGTGTGTCCCCCATCTCAGCTCTCGGAGAGGTCAGACAAGCACTGATAATCCAGTATGGACAAATGCATCTAGTGCCCAGATCTAGGTTTTAGATCAGAGTTAAAAGGATAAAATAATTATAAAATACTACATTCTATGGAATCCAAATATACAATACAACTTTTATTTAAAACATAAAAACTGAAAAAATAGACCACAAAATTAACAGGGATTATATGGTGAGCATGAGGATAAGAGCTATTTCTAATTTTTTTTTGTTTTGTAAATTTTACAAGGAGCTTTTATTAATTTTATAAAAGACAAGTATATTTAACAATATTATATTAAATATTTTTCATAGTTTTTTTTCCTCTAAGTAATCAGACTTTATTTGGAGACATTGATGATGGGAAAATTATGGTGATTCCTAGTTGCAGTGTTTCCTTATTACTGAAAACAGAGGTATGCAGAATACTCTGGCACTCATCACAATGCCTAAAAAGCATCAAGAATTAGGCAAGCATCACCATGGTCTGATTTTAGACTGTATCATCACCTCAGAAAGAAACCTCCTACCCATTAGCAGTCATCTCTCCTTCTGTACTCCCAGCCGTAGGCAACCATTAATCCGTGCAGAGGGTTGCAATTTCTCCACATCCTTGCCAATCCTTTATATCGTCTCTTTTTCACTGACATCCGAACGTGTGGGGAGCAGTACCTCAGTGTGGCTTTGATTTGCATTTGCCTGATGGCGATGCTTGTTGGCCATTTATATATCTTCTTTGAAAAAATATCTACTTGTTGAAAAGACATTCTTTCACATAGGTGACTTTTTAATAGCAAAATTTATTATTTATATTCTCATTATGAAAAATAATATATATAAGGGGTGTCCGGGCAGCTTGGTTGGTTAAGCCTCTGCCTTTGGCTCAGGTCATGATCCTGGAGTCCTGGGATTGGGCCCCGCATCAGGCTCCCTGCTCAGTGGGAAGTTTGCTTCTCCTTCGCCCTCTGCCCCTCTTCCTGCTCGTGTTCTCTCTCTCACTTACTCTCTCTCAAATAAATAAACAAAATCTAAAAATAAATAAATAAAATAAAAACAATATATAAAACTTGTAGAAAACTTTAAAAACACTGAAAAGGGCCAAGAAAAGAAAAAAATCTGTATTGCTACTACTTAAATATAACTCGTTTCAACTGTTAAAATATGCAGATTGGTATGTGCATATATGGTATTATGCTGCAGATCTTACTCTGTTTTCCTTCATCACTCAAGATTTTGTTTGGTGTACACAGTCTGTTGCTTCTAACTAGCGCATAGGAATGCATATCATAAATGTGCATTCACCACATTCTAGGTATCCATTCCCCTAATGATAAAACCTAGATTTGCCTGCAACCTTGCAATCCTTCAACACCACAATGGCAAGTCTCCCACTGTATGCCACCTTAAGGGCAGAGGTGGTGTATATAGCCCACTCCCAGAGAGACACACCTAGACATGGATTTCTCTTTGCTGAGTCAAAGAGAATGAATGCACGTTCTTAATTCCACTAAGCACCTCCAAATGATTATATCTAGGATGTCCTAACCAGTTTATAGTTTCATCAAAACTACGAGAGTTCCCATGTACCCTAACACTTAGTAGCATATGTCTTTTTTATTTTTGTCATTCTGAAGTAACATATTTTTAAAATGTATCTCTATCTGCCAGATTACTAATAAATTTGAGCAGCTCTTCATATACTTGTTAAGAAGTAATAGAGGCTTCTCTCTCTGCTCATTGCTTGTTGGGGTACTATTTCTGTGGAATATCATTATTTTCTCTATGATTTGCTCAAGTAACTATCAAATGGTTTTCACTGTTTTAATTATAATTGACAGTAAAAATATATTTAACATAATCAACATATATACATACTCTATAATATATATCATTTTAGTACATATAAGGATCATATGTAAATATATTAATTATAGTATACATTGATTATATTAATATATGATTGTATATTATTAAGTCGATGTAATTAAATGTGATTAATTATATGCTACTATGTATTGATATATTACATATATGTAAATATTATATTCCCCACCAATACACATTGTGTATAATGTATATTTTAATTTGCATTTTATTTACATAACTTAAAAAGTTAATGAGTATATTCCTCTAACACTTACTATTATTTCTGATCCTTTCCATTCTATTCTACTTTATTTTTTTTAATTTGTTTTTTTTTAAAGATTTTATTTATTTGACAGAGAGAGAGAAATCACAATAGGTGAGAGGCAGGCAGAGAGAGAGAGAGGGGAGGAAGCAGGCTCCCTGCGAAGCAGAGAGCCCCACGTGGGGCTCGATCCTAGGACTCTGGGATCATAACCTGAGCGGAAGGCAGAGGCTTTAACCCACTGAGCCATCCAGGTGCCCTTCTACTTCATTTTTTTTAATGATCATTGCAATCACTACACTGAATTTATCACCCAATAATGGCTACAAATGAGAGTCTAAAATCAATTCTCCTTGATGTAATCCCTAGTCAGTCTGTCACGTCTCTGTTAATTTTGCCAATGCTTGCATTATCAGAAACCTTTCATTTTGATGTACTCAAATTCACACATTATTTGAGTCTGGGTTAGGAAGTTTCCCTCCACTTCTAGTTCACAGATATTTTCCTACATTTTCTTCAATTTGACTTGTAAGTTTAACTTTTGAATCTAGGACTTCAGTCTGAGATTCCCTCCCCTTTTATTTTAATATAAGGTGATGATTTAACTTTATTTCCTTCCTTTTTTTCCCCTAGAGTGATGCCTTCTTTATCATAGATCAGATTTCCCCATAACATGAATTTATTTTTGTTTCTTGGTCCATTTGTTGGGTTTTGTGCTAGTGCTCTATGGTTTGATCACTTTTTTCATGAGATTTATACCAAAAACAAAAGTCAGACAGGTAGGAAGATTGGTGTTTTTCAGTCGATGGGTGGAGCATCCAAAATCCAAAGATTAGGGCATCTCAGCAGGATGTTTTTGCCTTAGACTTTTATAGGAAAGAGTAAACAAGTTGCAGATGGGGGTGATTTATAGTTGGGGTTGTTTTCAAGCAGGAGAAGTCTCAGTTATGTGAACAGGAAATGTTTTCCTCTGTGGTTAGTGAGTTTCAGGGGACAATTTTAATCTTAGCAAATCAATCATGAGACAAAGAATGGGGAGTTGGAGGAGCAGTGGCTGGCCTTGTCAGTGGGTTCAGGCAAAAGGGAAAAGGTCTGTGTTTGTCCTTGTCAGTGCCCCCTCTTATGCAAGAAAGACATCATTTGTCTTAGAACATTCTTAGGGGTTAGAGTAATCTCTGTGGGGTCTTGGTCAAGACTCAGTGAAACTGTGTGGAGTCAACAATCCCTTGTTGGCATTCTTCTTGGAGCACTGGATAAACCATTTGTTGAGCTCTGATGGTGGTCTGGAGCTGAGAAAGGGCTCTGGAGCAAGGCATTTTAGTTGGGAAGATAATTACAAGACAGAGGAGAAAAGTGATAGTTAGGGGCTGTATTAAGAAGCAAAATCAAGACTTGAGGCCAGTTGGAGACCATCTAGTGGATTCAAGAAATTGGGATGGAGAGGTCTTTTGACGATGGGTCAGGTCCATGGTTGCCTTGCAATGACTGTATTGGTTAATATCTCAAATGTTCTTGTTTACAGTGTGGAGGTCAGGGAGGTATAGGGGAACAAATGTGCAACAACCAGAAGCCTTGAATGTTTGTAGGTAGATGAAGAATAGAGAAATGATAAGGAGGGCAGAAATGAAAAGGAAAGGGAAGGCATGATTCAAGGAAGTCCTGGAACTAATGGGTGATAGACAATGAAAGAATGATGAGAAGGGTGTGAAGGTGGACTATGAAGATGACTAGATGGGAGAATCCGAGGGACTTGTGTTTTAGCTTTGCTTGGAAGCTGACCCCACTGTGATGTCACCTATTTTTTCCAAACTCAATGAGAAAGCAGTCTGTCTCACGTCCTTATCAAAAGAGCCTCAGTTTGGGGCACCTGGGTGGCTCAGTGGGTTAAGCCGCTGCCTTCAGCTCAGGTCATGATCAGGGTCCTGGGATCGAGCCCCGCATCGGGCTCCTTGCTCAGCTTCTCTCTCTGCCTCTGCCTGCCTCTCTGCCTGCTTGTGATCTCTGTCTCTCTCTCTCTGTCAAATAAATAAATAAAACCTTAAAAAAAAAAAAAAAAAAAAAGAGCCTCAGTTTAAGGTCTCTTGTAGGGGTGAATTTCCCCCAACTTCAAAATAAGACTCATGTTATGCTTTTTTTTTTTTTCCTTAAGATTTTTAGCTTATTTGAGAGAGTGAGCAAGAGAGCGTGAAAAGGGAGAAGGGCAGAGGGAAGGGGGGGGGGGGGAAGCAGGCTCCCCGCTGAGCAGGGAGCCCGACCCGGGGCTTGATCCCAGAATCCTGTGATCATGACCTGAGCTGACGGCAAATGCTTAAGTGACTGACCCACCAGGTGTCCCAAGACTAATGTTTTTTAAATTGTCAAAAATGAACCCAAAGTTCTACACCTTATAGTTTATAGCAGTTATTGGTTAGGAAAACAGTACAGTTGATCTTGAACAACATGAGTTTGAACTGTGCAAATTCTCTTGTACATGGATTTTATTCAATACATACAGTACAGTATTGCAAGTGTGTTTTCTCTTACGATTTTCTTAATCGTCTGATATCTCCCCCTTTTATTTTTACAAGATTTACAAGTATCTCTGTCTATGGTTCTTGTGGAAGGAGTAGATTGTCTTGGTTTGTTTCTAATGGTTGAGTGGTGAAGCAACAAAAACAAACTGAAAGAGACTTCGAACCAGGACTCAAAATCAAACCCTAGTCAAAATCAAGCCCATATCAAAATTAAAACTACAGTAATACACTACTACACAACTTTTTAAAGTAAGATTTTTATTTTAATTCCAGTATAGTTAACAGACAGTGCTACACTGGTTTCAGATGTATAATATAGTGACTCAACAAAAATTCTGTACATAACTCAGTGCTTATCACAAGTGCACGCTTTAATCTTTATTATCTATTTCACCCATCCCCCCACTCCCTTCCCCTCTGGTAACCATGAATTTGTTCTCTAGACTTAAGAGTCTATTTCTTGGGATGCCTGGGTGGTTCAGTCAGTTGAGTCTACCTTCAGCTCAGATCATGATCCCAGAGTCCCGGGATTGAGCCCTGCATCAGGTTCCTTGCTCACCAGGGAGTCTGCTTCTACTTCTTCCTCTGCCCCTCCCCTCTCCCTGCTCATTCACTCTCAAATAAATAAATAAAATCTTTTTTTTTTTAAGTCTATTTCTTGGCTTGTATCTTTTTTCCCCTTTGTTTGTTCAGTTTCTTAAGTTCCACACATGAGTGAAAACGTGGCATTTGTCTTTCTTTGACTTATTTCGCTTAGCATAATACCGTCTAGTTCCATCCATGTTGTTGCAAACAGCAAGATTTCATTTTTTTTCTTTTTTTAATATTTTTATTTATTTATTTGACAGAGAGAGATCACAAGTAGGCGGAGAGGCAGTCAGAGAGAGAGGAAGGGAAGCAGGCTCCCCGCTGAGCAGAGAACCCGATCTCGATCCTGGGCTTGATCCCAGGACCCTGAGATCATGACCTGAGCTGAAGGCAGAGGTGTCACCCACTGAGCCACCCATGCCCCCCAAGATTTCATTTTTTACAGATGAATAATATCCCATTGAATATAGACACCATATTTTCTTTATTCATTCATCTATTGATGGACACGAGCTGTTTCCATAATTTGGCTATTGTAAATAGTGCTGTGGTAAGCATAGGGGTACATATATCTTTTCAAATTAGTGTTTTTGTATTTGGGGGGTAAGTACCCAGTAGTGAGATTACTGGATCATAGGGCAGTTCTATTTTCAAATGTTTGAGGAACTTCATACTCTCTTCCACAGTGGCTGCACCATTTTGCATTCCCCCACCCATAGTACTCGGGGGTTCCTCTTCTCCACACCCTTGCCAACATTTGTGTTGATCCACTACCCAACTATAGAATAGCTCAACTTAAAGACTGACCATAACAAATGTTGGATGTAAAATGGTACAGCCACTTTGGAAAGTAGTTTTATAATTTTTTAAAAAGTGAAACATCTGCGCACCATACTCCTTAATATTTTCCCAAGAGAAATGAAAACACATGTTCATACAAAGACTTGTACACAAATGTTCATAGCAACTTTGCTTATAATAACCCCAAGCTGGAAACAACACAAATATCACCAACAAGTCAATGGATAAGCAAATCGGGCTGTACCCACATAATGGAACAATGCACAGCAAAAAGAAGGAACAAACTATGGGTATAATCAACAACCAGGATGAACCCCAAATCATGAGGCTGAGCAAAAGAAACTGAAGAGAGTACACACTGAACACAAACCAATTTTTGCAACAGAAGGTAGATCGGCGGTGGCCTGGGGGTGAGGTGGAGAAGTAGGAAGACCACTGGGGACACTTTAAGAGGTGGTGGATAGTTCCTGATTGTGATCAGGTTTTTTTTACTGGCATTCTCATTGTCAAAAATTACCAAATTACATGCTTCATATATGTGTCTTTTGTTCTAATTACGTCTCAATAAAGCTAATAAAAAAATAACAGAAATATGTAAGACAATATAACCACAAATACTGGCAAGATGAAAAGACTTAGGAGACTTCCCAGGGCAACTAGATGGAAAAAACAAATTTAAAAAGCTGCAGGGGGGCACCTGGGTGGCTCAGTGGATTAAAGCCTCTGCCTTCGGCTCAGGTCATGATCTCAGGATCCTAGGATTGAGCACCGAATTGGGCTCTCTGCTCAGCCTGGGAGCCTGCTTCCCTTCCTCTCTCTGCCTGCCTCTCTACCTACCTGTGATCTCTTGTCTGTCAAATAAATAAATAAAATCTTAAAAAAAAAAAAAAAAGCTGGAGGAATGCATGCCTCCCTAACAAATTCTGAATTACCAAGATAGACCTAAGAAGAGACGGAAAGTTTGCATAAACCGAGTATCATGAAAGAGATTGGAAAGGGTATCGAGCAACTGCCACTGAAATAAAAACAGAATCAGAGATTAAGAGCTGAGATTTATGTCACCTATAAGGAACAGATGATTCCAATATTATTTGAATGTTTACTCACTACAGAAAAGAGTGGAAACTCACCCCAATTCTTTTTATAAAGTTTATGTGCCTTTAATAATAAAAATCAGCAAAAATTCCAGATGAAGTATTAGTAAATCGAATCCAGCCATGCAACAAGTGAACAACACAATGTGATCAACTCCTATAGTCCGGGAATGCAAGGAGAATTCAGTATCAGGAAGCTAATCAACATATTTCATTATAAGTTCTTCAGTTAAAAGAGAAACTTGAAATTAACTTCTTCAAGTTAAAAGAGAAAATCAAATAATCATATAATTTAATCCTTAAAAGGTATTTGGTAAAATTTTAAAAGCCCCATATCAGGGCTCCTTGCTCAGTGGAGAGTCTGCTTCTCCCTCTCTCCCTCAATACTCTCTCTCTCTCAATTAAATAGATAAGTAAATCTTTAGAATCATCAGGGAAATATAAATCAAAACCACAATGAGGTATCACCTCACACCTGTCAGAACGACTAAAATAACAACACAAGATGGGGCACCTGGGTGACTCAGTTGGTCAAGCAACAGACTCTTGATCTCAACTCAGGTCTTGATCTCAGGGTCATGAATACAAGCCCTGCATTGGGCTCCACTTCTGTCATGGAGCTTTTTTTTTTTTAAAAAAAAAACACACACACACACACAAGAAACAATGGGTGTTGTCATGGATGTGGAGAAAAAGCAACTCTTGTGCACTGTTGGCAGGAATGCCAACTGGTGCAGCTACTCTGGAAAACAGTGTTGAATTTCCTCAAAAAGATTAAAAGTATGGGGCGCCTGGGTGGCTCAGTGGGTTAAGCTACTGCCTTCGGCTCAGGTCATGATCTCAGGGTCCTGAGATCGAGTCCCACATCGGACTGTCTGCTCAGCAGGGAGCCTGCTTCCTCCTCCCTCTCTCTCTGCCTGCGTCTTTGCCTACTTGTGATTGCTCTCTGTCAAATAAATAAATAAAATCTTAAAAAAAAAAAAAAAGATAAAAGTAGAACTACCCTGCAATCCAGCAATTTGCAGTACTAGGTATTTACCCCCAAAATACAAAAATACTAATTCAAAGGGATCTACACACCTCTATGTTTATAGCAGCATTATCTATGTTATGAAAACAAGCCCAGTGTTCACCCACTGATGAATGGATAAAGAAGTGATACAACGGAATATTGCTGAGTCATCAAGAAGAATGAAACCTTGCCTTTCATTCTTTGGATGGAGCTAGAAAGTATTATGCCAAGTGAAATAAGACAGAGAAAGACAAATACCATATCATTTCACTCGCATGTGGATTTTAAGGGGAAAAAAATGAGCAAAGAGGAAATAAAAGAAAGAAAGAAAGAGAGGCAAATCAATTAACATCATGGTCAGCAGGGGGGAGCTGAGTGGGGGGATGGGTGGAACAGATGATGTGGATTAAGGAGGACACTCACTGCGACGAGCACTGGGTGTTGTATGGAACTGTTGAATCACTGTATTGTACACCTGCAACTAATATTACACTGTATGCCTACTAACTGGAATTTAAATAAAAACTTTAAAAAATAAGAAATTCAGAAAATAATTTTAAAAACACAGAACACATTATTTATGATCTGGAATATACAAAGAACACTAACACCTCAACAAAAAGGGATTAGTCAGCCCCATGAAAAAGCAGATTGTCCCCAGACAGGCAAGTCCGAATGACAACAAACAAAAAATTGCTCAAATTTGATGATATTCAGGGAAATGCATATTAAGATAACAATGAAATGATCCTTTTACCAGTAGTCTGGCAAAAAATAAAGAAGACGTATTGCATCTATTCCTTTTAGGGATATGAGATCAGAGAACTCTCAAGATACTGCTGGTAGAAATTTCTGGAAAATAATTTGACAATAACCTTTCTGGAAAACAATCTGGCAATAGCCAATAGTCCTTTTCCTGGGGACCTAGCCCATAGAAATGAAAGCCTGTATGTTCTATGAACTTTACTGTAGTATTATTTATATTAGCAAAAATAAAACAAATACAAAGTGAACGTTTATCGGTAGGAAAATAGGTACATCCCCAAACCATGGACTGTCATATAGCCTTTATAAAGGCTGATTTAGAGATACGCCAGTTGACTTGGATGAATTTCTACGAGATATTAAGCAAAGACAAGAGTGTTTACTTCAAGTTTTGTAAGCGATATGTTTATTTTGTATGTGATGAAACATAAGGAAAAGACAGGATGACAACAATTAGGTTGTCCACATCAGTTACCCTGGGCCATGGTGTGAAAGAGAGGAAGGATGCAGTATGGGAGAAGAAGAATAATGAGAAGAGAAACAACCGAAAAGCTAAAGAAAAAAGGCCGCATTTTAAAAAAGGTATATATTTTTGTAAAATTATAAGTGGGTGTTTTGCAATTTTACATGGAGTCTACTCTTATTATTTGCAGATTCTGTGTTTCCCAGTTTGCCTACTCACTAAAATTTACTCATAACTCCAAATCAATCAATAGAAACATACATTAAAGCAAGGTTATGATCAATTGATGAAAATGTGACCAGAGGCTCACAGGAAACAATGATTCATGGGACGCTTGGGTGGCTTAGTTAAGCTCGTGACTCTTGATTTCAGCTCAGGTCTTGATCTCAGGGATCCAGCCCTGCATCAGGCTCTGTGCAGGGCATGAAGCCCGCTTAGGACTCTTTCCTGTTTCTCTGCCCCACCCCCGCTCCCTCTCTTTAAGAATGTGTCTAGTGCACATAATGGGATCTGACTTGTGTCTATTATCTGTGTTTTAAAAGATGAGATAAGGGAGAAAAGAGCTTGTGTTTTCTGTGCTGAAATACTCGAGCCTTCTTATTTTATTTTATTTATTTATCGCACACAGATCACCAGTAGGCAGAGAGAGAGGAAGGGAAGCAGGCTCCCTATAATAGAGCAGAGGGCCCGATGTGGGGCTTGATCCCAGGACCCTGGGATCATGACCTGAGCCAAAGGTAGAGGCTTTAACCCACTGAGCCACCCAGGCACCCCTTACTTGAGTGTTCTTAACAGCTGTATTTATCTTGTTCACAGTCATCTTATTAAATCTTCTGGTTAGATCTGGAAATTGGCCGAATTCTTTGGATTGTATGCTCAATATAATGATGTCACATTTTAGTCTCATCATTTCCAACAGCTACTTCTTGTATTTTTTATGCCTTTATCTATTATCAACACTTTTAAAACAACAGGAAAAAGTGGTGAAAATGAGCTTCCTTGTCATTTTTCTGAGTTGAAGAATAACTTCAGAGCCCCGGTCACAAACTCAAACGCCTTTGGAGCCGGGCACATCATTTTGGCCGATCAAGCGTCCTGGAAGCGCCCCCTTGTGGAAGTTCATGACAAGCATTGCTATTTTCCGTGTTGGCAATTATTAAGGAATTATTTAGGAATTATTGAACACAGAGTGAGCCAGATATAGTGGAAGCGCTGCCAGTTTATGACCTCTACTTTAGAATCTTGCCACTGAGTAAAACGTTGACTTTTTTTTAACTTAGTTTTTTTTTTTTCATCATCTTACCAGGTGAGCGTTAATAGTTGTTCTGGTTTGCACAGCAACTGCCCGTGTATTGTATTCACCACTCATTCAAGTGTTCGTTGGAAATTTAAATGTGCTTAAAATAAAAATGAGAAATTATATGGATGATACTGCCAGCTACACAGTGTAAATAATAGTTTCTGGTGAACTCTACCATTAGAAACATGTCTACCAGGTTCACAACTCAGTACTCAAAAGGAAAAAATGTTAAGCATTTTAGAAAGGAAAAAAAAGGCCTTTGTAAAGATTTGGATTACTTTGATTCAATTGTTAGTTTCAGTTAAATTTTCTAATGTTCTCAGCAAAAGAAAAACAAATTATATAGATAAACAAAAGAATTAAGGGACTTCAAAAGTGGTATTTTTTTTAAAGGAAGAAGACACACACCTAAAGGCATTTTCATCCTTTTGAAGTACTTACTGATTCTTCTAAGAATAGTCCGAAACTTAAGGGCTTATGGGGACAGGCATCAGTAAGGAAGCAGGACACTTGAAACCTTACAGGTGTGTGCACCCTTTCTAATTAAGCTAGTTTTTAGTCTGTGTCACCTACCTGTGTCCCATGGTAATGTGAGCAATGTGGCCAGATTTCCCAATCCCCCAAGACAAGTCAGAAGTCCAGACTTTTTATGTAAAATTTCCCAAATTTTAAAGTATGAGGGCAAATGTAATAGGTCAGTGAACTGAATTTGACCCTCAAGATTAGTAATTTGCAACCCCTAATCAAGGGATTAAAATGTTCTCCTGGTGAAGGATTTAAGAGGTTAAGCATACAGAAATCAGAAGCATGTTGATTATTAGAATTTCACCTGCCATTAGTGGCCCAATGGTGCAGTGGACCATTCTCTCTTCTTTATTCGCTTTTCCTTCATTTAGAAATGCAAAGATATTCTGAATTTCACATTTCTTCTAGGAATGCAGCTCTTTACCATGCATTCTGATAAATAGTTTATCAAAAAGAGTCAACACTCTTTTAATGTTGTTTCTATTATTTAATGTTTTCAAACCCGAGAAGTCAATTCCGTTATGGATTTTCAAAAAGCCCACTCTCGCGCTCACTTCAGCAGCACATATACTAAAATTTTCAAAAAGCCCACTCCCAAATGCAAAAAGACAGTGTTGAACTTGTGGGTCAAGAGCTGGTGGGATGACCAGTCTAATGGGAAAATCTTCACCTGGCTCAGGGCGGAATGCAACAGGAAACAGTATACAGAGCCCCGTAGTGCCAAAGCCCTTACAGATGGAAACCCTTTTGAAATGAGTATAAAATTGGAGTTTCAGAATATATACATTTTGACTAACTGCTTACATAGAAAGTTCTGAGGATGGCCACGGACATTCGAGTTGCTCTGACAATCCATATTATACAGAAGGGTCATCAACCTGTTGTGAGTGGGTTATCGGTTTCTGGAGCAATCATTGCTGGACTGATAGGAGGCTGTATCAGTCAGGGTTTTAGAAGGAGACATTCAGGGTAAGTGGGATAATGAGAAAAGGATAAAGAATAAGACACTTTGGGGCGCCTGGGTGGCTCAGTGGGTTAAGCCTCTCCCGGTCATGATCCCGGGATCCTGGGATTGAGCCCCGCATCAGGCTCTCTGCTCATCAGGGAGCCTGCTTCCTTTCCTCTCTCTCTGCCTGCCTGTGATTTCTGTCTGTCAAAATAAATAAAATCTTTAAAAAAAAAAAAAAAAAAAGAATAAGACACTTTGCAGTTTCACCTGGAGCAGCCCTAATCATGTCGTGCAAATTATCTTGGGAATATTTTAAGCATGTGTTTCGTTAGTTGCCAGTCTCTGGTAAAAAAGATAGAAGGGGGACACGTGGGTGGTTCAGTCAACCGACTGAGCTTCTGAGTGTCTGCCTTCGGCTTGGGTCATGACCCCAAGGTCCTGGGATCAAGCCCGGAGTCAGGCTCCCTGCTCAGCAAGGAGCCTGCTTCTCTCTCTCCGTGTGTTTCTGTCAAATAAATAAAGAAAATCTTAAAAAAAAAAAAAAAGATTTTCTCTCTTGCTCTCTCTTTGTCCCTACTCCCCCCACACACAAAAATATGTAAATAAAAATAAATTTTAAAAGTAAATCTGTTGCCAAACCTTACAGTAGGGTTATATAAACTTTTTTTAATCTTTAAAGATTTGACATCCCCTCTATACATCCTGTTAACAAGAGATAGTAAATCATGGTTTTTCTTTAAAAAAAAAAAAAAAAAAAAAAAGGAATAGAGGCGCCTGGGTGGCACAGTCAGTTAAGTGCCCCACTCTTGGTTTCAACTCAGGTCATGGTCTCAGGGTCGTGAGACCAAACCCCTGCATTGGGCTCCTTGGCAGTGGAGAGTATGAGATTCTCTCCCTTTCCGACAGCCCCTCTCCCTACTCTCGCTCTCTCCTTCTCTCTCTCACCCAAAATAAATGACATCTTCTAAAAATTTTAATAATTTTTTTAAAATTTTAGATTAAACTAAATATGAAAAGTTTCAAATGTCCAGACAGTCGCTGAACATAAATTTCTATCATTCAAAGACACTGCCAAAAGGATGACAACTTCTGAACACGTTTGTTCTATTTTTTTTGTGTTCCTCATTGAGGTTGGTCAGCGAATTAGTGTTTGCATAATGTGCCTGTAGAATTTAGGCTGCTGAAAGACATATCGATATTTTAAGAAATCATATTTGTAAATGGTGTTTAGAGAGACAGGATTCTATGTAATCTTAGCAATTAAAGTTAGTATTCAAATTCCTGTTAATCATATTCTATTTGATCTTACAGTCTGCTAATATTTAGTGTTTCATGTCCTTTTCCCTAAAAAAGAAAAATCACCTTTTGTTTTGCCCAAACAATATCCTTACAGTAAAAATCTGTATACTGAACTTTCTCCTCTTTAGTAAGCATTGAGTGTAGTTCAGTTACGACTTTTTGCCAGGGTTCGAAATCATTTGCCTTGGCTATGTGATGGTATCACCTGAGCGCTTAGTGTCAACGATTGTGTGGAAATTGAAAAGTACCTGTAGTTACATGAAAACTTTGCATTTCATTTTCAGATAGTCCTCTCTTTTAAATGTTTGGGGTAGTGGAGTACACCAAGACTTTCGTGGTTTCAGTATGATGAAAACACTGCTGGTAAGAATTTAAGTAAATTAGATTCAAGTAAACCATGTGTATTAGTGATGTAAATACCAGGCCATTCTAATCTAGTTCCTTTTCTCTGAGATGCTTGAAAAGCTTTAAGACTATTTTATATATTATATATATTATTATTAGAGGGAGAGACTATGTATGTGTTTGTGTATATATATATATATATAGAGAGAGAGAGAGAGAGAAATAGACTTTTTAAAAAAAAGATTTTATTTGTTCATTTGGCAGAGAAAGAGAGCACAAGCAGTGGGAGAGGAAGAAGCAGGCTGCCCACTGAGCAGGGAGCCTGACTTGGGGCTCAATCCCAGGACCCTGGGATCACAACCTGAGCTGAAGGCAGTCATTTAACTGACTCAGCCACCCAGGCACCCAGAAAGAGACTTTTGAAGACTTTCAGTTTAGCAGACAGAAATAATGATCAAACAATATTTAAATGAATTTTATAATGTCTATTCTCCACCTTAACAAGACGTTATACCAAGAAGTTATACCTAATTGTATTTTGCATGATATCACCTGTAGAGGGCTCTAAGGTGTTCCTTAAAAAGATATACCCTTGTCCTAATCCGTGGAAGCTGTGAATGTTACCTTGCAGTTATAATTAAATTAAGGATTTCGAGGTGGGGAGATGATCCTGGATTCTCTGAATGAGATTTAAAGGCCATCACAAGTGTCTTTATAAGAGCAAGCAGAGAGAGATTTGATACACACAGAGGAGTAGGGAGCAACATGCCCATGGCCTCAAAGATCGGGGCGCTGCAGCCAGTAGAGGCCAGAAAAGGCAAGAAACAGATTCCCTCTCCTAGACCTTCCACTCTGCTGGCACATTGATTTTTGGAAGCTGACCTCCAGAACAGTAAAGAGATAAATTTCTGTTCTAAGGCGGTTTGTCGTGATTTGTTATGGCAGCTCTAGGAAACTAATACATTACTCTTGTTACACTCTTTCCAGATGTGTTTCTAGGACATCAACTGCTTTGACATTTTCTGCTCTTTCACAGTTGCTTATATTTATTTGTTTTAATAACAGAAGCTTAAAATATACTTAAGAAAGGACTATTATGTTCTGGATTCAA
This sequence comes from Mustela nigripes, assembly GCF_022355385.1. Taxonomy (NCBI): domain Eukaryota; kingdom Metazoa; phylum Chordata; class Mammalia; order Carnivora; family Mustelidae; genus Mustela; species Mustela nigripes. Next base: position 115,926,876 of record NC_081569.1, read on the forward strand.
AGACAACTAAATCTGTGACAACAAATTGTAATATTTCCAGATCTTATCGAATGAGGTTTCAACGATGCATTGTTTCTCCAGATCACATTGTTTAGAACTTGGTAGCTACTAAGAACTTTGTATCTATTCATTTAAAAAAAAAATACCCTCTGTTATCCTATCACAGAAAGCTAATTTGTATGGCAAAAACAACTAAAATTGGTGAGTAAACATTTTTAAAATCTTAATAATGTAACTAATGATAATACAGTAAGAAATTATATGGCCAAAAATGAAGATAAACCAATTCTCAAGAGAGAAGTACAGAATCAAAGCCCGGGACATCAGGAAGAGGTCTCACTGGACAGGAGGGCCCGGGAGTAGAACAATCCCTCACAGATTTATAGCCAGTTTTCAAGTCACCTGCCTTGACAAGGGTATCTCAAGCCTTCAACTTGCTTTAAGCTGATTCTGAATTGATATTAACTGAGGAAACTGGCAGAGGTAAATGCACTCTTCTTTGAAGTAAAGTACCTCCATTCTTGGCCTCAAGTTCTATCTCCAAATAATTTTTTGAAAGATTTTATTTATTTATTGAGAGGGAGAAAGAGAGAAAGAGAGAGAGAGAGAGTAGGAGGAAGAGGGAGGGAGAATCCTGAAGCAGACTCCATGCTAAGCATGGAGCCGGATGTGGGGCTCGATCTTATGACCTTGACATCATGACCTGAGTTGAAACCAAGAGTCAGACACACAACCAACTGAGCCACACAGGCTTCCCTTCAAAGAATTTTCAAATACAGTGCCTAAACTATAGCCAAAGAATACAGGACCCCCTCCCCCACAAAAAAACAGACTCTCTGAGCAAGAGAAAGCAGAAAAACAAACAGAAACAGACCCACAAAGCCTTCAGGCTTTGACGTTATCAGGCACAGGCTACGAAACAGTTGTGCAAACTAAGTTTAAGAAACAAGTTTGGAGATGGCTCCAGGAAAGGAGAGAGTTCATTCACTAAGTCAAAGGTTGTCATAACTAAGCAACCCAGTGAAAAAGCAAAGAATGTCAGATTCGATTAGAGAGACAAAATGATGGAAAATACAGAAGATAAGGTAGATTTAGAAGAAACAGTAGGAGACACAGATCGAGTCCCCCAAGGGAACTTGCTAAGAGGGTGAGGGCAATGCTTGAAGAATGATGGCTGAGAATGTCATACAGATGATCGAAAACAGCATATTAGCCAACTATATAGGGTAGTACACAGGCTGTAGGCTTTATACTCACATTTTTATTACAATTTTTTTTGGGGGGTAATTATAGATTTATATGCAGTTGTAAGAAATTATACAGAGGTATCCATGTAACTTTGAACCCACTTTCCTTCAAGGAAATAACTTGCAAGCTATATACAGTACAATATTCACCTTTAGGAAACTAACATAGATACAGTCAAGATATACAACATTTCCATCCCCACAGTGATCCCTGCTGTTGGTCTTTTAAAACCACACCCACTTTCTTCCAGCTCCACCCACCCAACTTCTTAACCCCTGGCAACCACTAAACTGTTCTCCATTTCAATCATTTTACCATTTTTAGAATGTTCTATTAATGAGATCCTAGAGTAGGCAACCTTTGGGGATTGGCTTTTTTCACTCAGCATCAGTTCTCTGGCTATTCATACAGGTTGTTGCATTGCTTTTTATTGGTGAAAGCTGTTCCATGGTATGGATGGACCATAGTTGGGTTAAACATTCACCCATAAAAACATATCAGGGTTGTTTCCAGTTTGGGCCTATTACAAAGAAATTGCTATAAATACTATGTACAGGTTTTTTTTTTTTTTAAGATTTTATTTATTTATTTGATAGAGAGAGATCACAAGTAGATGGAGAGGCAGGCAGAGAGAGAGAGAGAGAGAGAGAGATGGAAGCAGGCTCCCTGCTGAGCAGAGA